>NC_089758.1:3411733-3506733 GCF_040412425.1 Macrobrachium rosenbergii
GTCATAATGAAGATAGTTGAGGCTCACCACTTTCACCTTGTAGATACATTTTGGGATTACTGAAGAGCACCAGTGCAGATTTGCAGTCCTTCATTATGGATAGTAATAAACTTTCAATGGAGTCAGATGCTGATCTGAATATTTGATTTCTGTGGTCATTAGCAGGGTCAGAGGCATGAGTATTTACCACTGGTAGAAAGATAATGCTGGTATTATGGTCTAAGATGGGCATTACAACAATTTATAAACTCTTACACACCGAGACAACAATAACGTCTAGTTACCAAACCAGAAATTATCTACAAGGAATTAAACTGATATGGTAAAGGTAAAAGGCAGAAAATGTTAAATGTTTTTTTTGGGGGGGGCCAGCTGAACTTCAGAATAATCATATTCTTCTTCATAATTATCCTCTACACTGGGATAACTGAGGGTAATAAAAATCCCCTATTTCCACTTATGTAGTAAGTGGTTAGCTAGAATGTCTATTTAAGGCATCTGGATCACCTTAGTTGCCATACAACCCTGTTCTCAAACCCTGAGCTGAGTCTTCCTTGATGCACTAGCATTTTTGCAAAATGTGTTGGATAAGCTAATTAGCAAGCAAAAGTTACTTGTTAGCCCATCAGGAAAATGCCTCCTCTATACTTACTAGTCTTAGTTCTTAGCTTTATTTTTACAATTTACTTTTAAATTTTCAACAGGTCTTAGTTCTTAGCTTTATTTTTACATATTTACTTTTAAATTTTCAACAGACTACTTTTATGGGGAATATTGTCAATTTGCAGTTGTCAAGTTTATTATTCAAGATAAGATAAACAAAGAAAAAACAACAGGTTTATCTTATCTTGAATTGTTTTAAATTGTACTTCATGCTTTTCCTCTTTTGAATCTTCCTGGAGTTGAATTCAGCTCTGGCCCTAGAGCACAAGTTCAAATAAAAAACATATATGGTGAAGTTCAAATAAAAAATCAGATATATGGTACTCTTCAAAAGTTGGGGTATTTTGCCAAATTTCCCTTATCCTTAGTATAATGTTTTTAATGTGACCGATATTGTCTGAAGAAACAGGTCTGAAACAGTTCATCACTTCATGTTTTGATAAGCCAGCCTTAATAGAGCACACGCTTTGGGTGTGACTGTTTATTTCCATTTATGTAATACAAAATGGGATGGAGTATGTAACTATTTCCACATACATAAATAACAGGAACATCTTTGTACAAAGACTGTCAATGTATCCAATGTGTATAAGTAATGACTATTTTTTGTTTGCATGTTAAAATAATGTGTACCTTTACATCATCTCTTTTGGCATTACTGATAAGCACAAACCGATTTAGCTCAAACATTAACAATTAATATAGCAGGTTTGCTCAGGATATTTGTCATCTTCTAAATGTGACCTGCTTATGAGACCACCTACATAAGTAGTAATTACATTTCTGTAGTGAATTACAACTACAAGATATTTCATATAAAAGTGAGAATGTATGCAAGTGTATTGGAACCTCTGACAACTGTGGTAGAGTCATGGATATATTGTAAAGTATTCCAAAATTCACAATCAAAAATGGTTAAAATCTTTTGCAAAATATTAATGAAAAAATTATTAATTTTAGCTAACTAGATACAAATGCAAACTATAAGTACAGACCAATGATCACCCTTGGTTTAAGGATTCAAGCAGATCATTACTATTAAATTAGTTGAGTGAGACCACCTATTCACATTTTTTTATAGTGTAGCTGCAGTCATATCACCACTGCCTGGCAGTATAAAAAGTACAGCAAGCAGAATTTCCTATTACTGAAGCCTGCACAGACTGATGAGCCAAGGCAGTTGTATCATCACTGCCTGGCTGTATAGAAAGTAAAGCAAGCAGATTTTTCCTTTCAGGGAAGCCTGCATGAACTGATTAAGGCAAGACAGTCACATCATCACTGCCGGGCAGTATAGAAAGTACGACAAGAAAAACTTCCCTATCAGGGAAGCCTGCATGAACTGATTGAGCCAAGGCAGTCGTATCACCACTGCCTGGCAGTACAGAAGTCCAGGATATATCACTACCCCCTAGAAGGTACAGACACTTCAGATACATGATTACTGCATGGGATAGGCAAGATTCTCATTTGAAGTATCTGTCTCAGGTAAAGCAAAAGGCTGTTCCCTAGATCTTACAGCTTCGTAAACGCCATTTATTGCCATAATTATTGTGTTCTGGTTACCGACGATTTTCGGTTATCGGCAATCAGCTGGGAATGGAACCCCTGCTATTAACTGGGGACTGCCTGTATGTAAAATAATTATGGTTCTCTTGATGCTGGCTTTTTTATTTTTACAAAATGTTTTTGTTGGGAATAAAATGTGTGAGTGCATTTATGAAGTAGACTTCAGTTCCAAAATCCAAAAACCCAAAAACTGACATACAACTGGAACCAAAGATTTTGGATAAGGGATTGTGAACCTGCATGCTATATATACTTATATAGTTGTTGGGCATGCTTGTTACTAAAAACCTCAAGAGGCAACTGAAGAATCAAAAGAAGAAATTCTGATATCTTTGGCAGGATTCAAACCTGCACACAAAAAAGTTTATGTATCCAGTATGTCCGAATGAGTTTACCTCATCCTGACATGTTGTGTGCAGGTTCGAGTCCTGCCACAGGTGTCAGAATTTCTTCATTTGGAACTGTGAACCTATTCCAGACAGCTTACATCACCCAGGATCTGAACCCTCCACTTGCTATGTGTCAAAAATATAATTCGTCCAGCTGAAGCATATGAAGTACCCTAACTATCTCCAAATAGCCCTAGCAATTTGAATGCTGCTCCAAGGAAGGAACCTCTGAAACCCATCTAGACCTCAGGTCTTTTGCCAACGTTTTAAGATGCTGGAGCAGTATGGTAGTGACTGCTTGTCACTGAATGTTGACAGGATTAAGGCAAGGTCACTGTCACCAAAGTGCTGACTATTCCTGGGGAAAAGTAATGTTTTTCATAGCTAAATCTCATTCAAAATGACATTTATCTTTAAACATGCACATTCAAATGGCTCAGATATCTAAGTGAACTTGAATATCATGAAATTATTCATAACATCACCACTTGACAGTGGCCCCGAGCATCCAAATCTTTAAAACTGCGGAGGCTAGAGGGCTGCAAAATGGTATGTTGATCATCCACCCTCCAATTATCAAACATACCAAATTGCAGCCCTCTAGCAAATAAAGCAGGAGAGTTAATGTTAAGCCTACTGAGATTATCATTATACTTGGTTTTGTGATGTCATCTGGAGGACAGCCTGGTTCCAGAGGCCTGCAAAGCATGCCATCAACCAGGCTATTTACACTGACTATAAAGTTTTAATCATTTCTTTAAGAATCCTGTTTGGTATCATGATTTCAACCGACCATGACTCTACTGGCAGCCTATCAATCTCGTTAACCAAATATTCCAATCCTGAAGATTTCATCTTCCTTGAAAACCATGAAGTACTTAAAGGTAAGAAAAAAGGGCCTCATAATTCCCAGAGGGAGCAGAGGCTTGTCTCTTTATCACTGATTCCTGGGTAAAAAGTTCAGTAGGTAAAAAACAGATCAGCATGGAAAATGCTAGTACAGAAAAGGCCTCAGCAGATTTCCCTGTATTCCTCTATGCATGCTATCAAGGGTTCACTCCAACACAGGTGTGGCAGTGAAAGGTTGTTACCCTGCTGAATCCATTTCAAGTCTGAATTACAACACATTCTTGCAGCATTTTGGAGAAAATGTTCAGACTTCTAAGCCTAAATAATGATGCTCATCTTTTAGGTCTATATAACATACTTCAATTTTCTTGATGCCTGGTGTCCCTTAAATCTTGACAAAACTGGGGATACCTTCTGGGCAGCTGCTGCACAATTCTCAATGTCTCCTCTTCCACACAAAATCCAAGAGAAAGGGACTCTTGCACACAACCTGAAGGGTACTAATTTCAGTGATGTTCACTTCGGTTTTATCTAGTGGCCCTTACCAGTCAACTCTGTCTTTGAAGTCTCAAAACATTCTTAGGTACTTGTTACTGGCCTTCATTAAAAATCATAATCATTCTAATAACTGTCCTTATTATTCAGGTGCTGCTGCCCTTTCATCTTTAGGGGTGGTCTAGAGGTGATGTTTTTAAGTCCATGCATATATGATGGGTGATCTTGGTTGTCTTATTAATCTCAAGCTGTTTGCTCTTTTCTGGATATAACTCATTACAGAAAGTTGCTCATCTGAAAATGATAATGGGTATGCATAACCTCGCAAAATTATATGCCACACCAACATCCTGACTAACTTCTCTGAAAGGACACAAACTCAGCCTGTTGGCCCATAAGATTCAAGGAATAGGATCGGACAACTGGCAGCCACATAACTCTGCACTGTGGAACTGTACCAAGGTGGTGGCACAAACTAACCATCCTTCCACCACAGTCAGTCCAAAAGTGAAAAGTTGCAGAGCAGGGACTAAAGAAACCACCAACTGCAGTATCTATAGCTTGATGACCAGCTCAAGATATACAGTACCAAAAGATTTGCTATTTAATGACACCAGAAGGGTTAAAAATTTGAGAAGGGGAAAAATAGGGACTCCAACAAACAAGTGCCTAAGTTTCTTGGATTAAAAGGTAAAATAGGAGTTACCCCGCTTTTTGGCCGTTTGCATTCATACTATCCTTTTTGTGATTGGAGCCTCTCTTGCTAACTAACTCTGCAAGTGTCAATTTTGTATCAAGATTTTACCTAAACTTATGCCAAAGAGTGGGTCAACCATAAATGGGGATATAAAATTACCTACACTTATGCCACAGAGTGAGTCAATCACAAATGGGGATATATAAGTACCTAGTCTTCCCCTTTATACCTCAGTCTCATGAAAGCAATCAGTAATAGTGGATCAACAAAGGTAATGATAAATAAAACTGCTGTAAATACCAAGAATAAAAAACCAATCAAAGTAAATCTAATAAAATGAAAAAATGTACAAATGTAATTATCAAATTACATTTGATAATGTGTATCTGTACTCATGAGGCCACTATGAGACATACAGTAACTAAAGAATATCTCAATACAGGCCCGGTTTTACGGCGCTTGTCTAGTGACGACAGTAACTGGATTTTCGGCAACAATATGCCCAGATCTCCAATTATCGGTGCTGATCCCCACTTATCGGTGGTGCCGATCCCCGGTTATCGGCACTGATAACCAGATATCAGCGCCAATATTCAGTCACCGTCACGCTGTCGGAAACGGAACCCATGCCAATAACCAGGGACTGCCTGCTAAATGCCTGTTACATCAAGTATAAAGTGAACTAAACAGGCAAGCAAGGTGACTTCCTTCAAGACATTCTACACAACCAGCTACAACATTCATTATATCCAGGAACCTGGTAGCTTAAATTCCAAGAAAGCTAAAACAATCTCTAAAGATTACAGAGATCCTTCACCAGTTACCAAAACTTGTATCTAAACATGGTTATGCATTTTCCTAGGAGAGCTATAAAAAATTTCTTTTTCTTTTTAAATGAAAAATAAAACTACGAATATGATGTTGTAATAATAAATAAAAGGAAATCATATGAATGGCATCAGAATGCTTTATTCACCTCAATCTAAGACAATTGCAGTAGCACTGAATGCATAATTGGGTAGAGAGGAAAAATCTGTTATATATACATAAATTATGTGCGCTTATGAATGGACTAGCAATGTAAAGAGTAAGAGTCAAAATCAATTATTTACAAATACAGAAACACTGTAAATGGCAAAATTAACTGGATCTGCTATTTATGGTCTTTCTATGCCACACTGGAATATTAAACAGCTAGGGCTAAAAGACCATATATAATACAATCCACAATGCCTAAATCCCATCAAAGCATTTAAAACTGGTAGGTATACATAGTCTGAATCTCCCACAACGTCAACTAGAGAAAAGGGTGGAAACTAATTGCCCTTTGCTTGCTACAAAATCTCATTTCTTTAAAATTATTTTTTCATCACCTTTAATTTCAATTTCTATACTCATAAGAACTTTAGTACCTGATAAAATAAGAAAAGTAATCAGTAGATAGATGGTAGCCTTGTGTGCCCGTGGGTGGATCCACTGGTCTAATCCAGTTCATTACCCCAATCTTCTTTTGTCCGGTTGATGAGACATGAGAAGACAGTGTGCTTCGGAAGAAGGAATTAACATTTTAAGTAATGGTTTCATACAAGAAGTTAACTTTCGTTTTAAGAAACTAATTTGTTCATAAACCCATAGCTATTAATAATGCAAAATCGAAATTTAGGTGGACTGGATCAAATTCCTGAACCCAATAAGCTGGCTTACAGTACCCAGAGCCTTTGATTTTTCAAGGTACTTGCAAAGTTGCGATTACAAGACAAAAACACGGGATGCCCAGTGACTTCCAGAGATCTGTAAAATACTCTCTGAGTAAAGTCCACAGCTTACTCAACACCTGTTACAGAATGCTGTGGCTAAGGGCACCATACTGTGACAGGGAGCTCTTAGGAATCACTATGCAGCAGAGGACATAACTAACCCCGTAAGTACTGTATAATGCAGAAACTCATTACCCATGGACTTGACCAATAAATGAGTGAATGGTTAGGAGGATGAAGAGGAGTTCCCCCAAGATGTGAACATAAACCAAAGCTACCACAGCACCTAACATGAAAGAATTTCAGAACTCTTCACATCTCTGGAATAAAATTTGCATATGTACTTTGGCATCCAATGTCTGTCAGTAAAACCCATGTGACATAGAGACCCCTTAAAAAAACCAAAGGTGAATATGTTTGTCACCCCTCAAAATTTATGTAAGACAATAAGATATAGTGTTCTAGTTATTTTTCTGACAAGACCCGTTGAAATAAGTGCCTAGATGTACCTTCCTTGCCATCCATAGATTTCCAAGGATAGAGGCAAATCACTCTTACTAGTAAGAGCAGAAGGCCCTCCATGTTTCTGACAAGGACTGTAAGTAAAGAGAAGGTAAAGGGCATAATCTTTCACCATCCGTTCCGTTACCTATAGTTTGAGATATACCTCTTAAAATTCACTCTTTAATGGGAATTACTTGACCTGAGATCCAAAGACCTTACTATTCCTCCTGTTCAAGTGGGAGTGCTTTGGCCCTACTTCCCATATGCATGTGGATACAATGATTCAGGGGGAACCATGCCATCCTCTCTGCTCCAGGTTAAGAGGTCTTTAGGATCCCAGTGCAGGTATACATGAAAGCATGAGAAGGGTACAAGAGAAACTAGGAGTATGGCAAAAGATTCCCTTCAGACACAGCCACATCTGTGAGTAATAATCAGAGAGAAAGTCCCTTTATTACATCACTACATCCCTAACATGTCTCCAATCAGGGAATCATCTTCAAGGAAACCTCTTAAAAGTAAAAGGAAGAGGCATGAAGGCAGCTATAGACATACAGCTCAGTACGATGAGTGTAAGTAGGTTACATAACTATTCAAGATGGAGGCAGCAGCTTAGGAACAAGGAAGCATGATACCTGTTACCAAGTATCAACTTGTCAGATAAATGTGCTCTCCTGATGTTCAGTCTGTTGAAAAGAGGATGAAGTCTGACACTGATGAACTTGGAACTTTTCCTCAGTGATTATCTTAAATTTTATTCAAGTGTAATTTTGATCAACACAGGTTTTATACCTGGCCTTCTTCAGCACCAATGCCCAAGAAATGGCATCATAAATATCTGGCAACATATGCTCTACAGAATAAAGAAAAAGGAGAATGTGATCTGCAGTTATCTTTGTATTAATGGAAACTAAGTCCTTCAGAGAGAAGAATACCTTTCTGACTATGCAGCAAAATCAAAATTTATGTTGGAGAACAAGCAAGAAATAAGGCATTTAAATTATATATTATAGGTTAACTAACCTCTATTAACAAATTACCAAAACTTCAATGGATTTTTAAATCAGAATATGGTTTTATCTAAACATGCCTAAAGTAGGCAAAAAACAAAGGTCTGCACTTTTTATTATGTCTCTTTGATGATGGTCATTTTTTTACAATCTCCCAGAAGCCTATGTAAGCACACACACACATACACAAACATACACACACACAAAACATTATTAAATATCTATACCTATGTTTATTTGAAGCTGTCTACTTGTAAAATAAGAAAAAGAGTTCATTTAATATTGGCTTTACAACTTTTTTATTTTACTAAAATCATTATCCCAAAAATACTATACCTATTTATGCACCCCCACCACTTTAGCTATCACAAAACAAAACAAAAGCCAAAAGTATATCCTATAACATCACATGCAACAAGAATACAGCTATTATTTCTGACAACAGTCATATGCATAGCTGCTGCTTGTTTCCCGACTTCATTATTTCTACTGGAGCCAAGGTGTGCTTAATTGCACTTATGCATAAATTTTACTTTAAATGCAGCAAGTCCCTTCTTTTGGCCTTTACAGCAGTTTATCATCCTCATTCTTAGCATTTAGAAACAAAATCTGTTGATAAAATAAACCCTGTTGCACAAAATATGCATAGGTGGCAACAAGGTTGGGTTCTTTTGTACATGCTATTTTACCTAACTAAAACTAAGTAATAAACATGTTCCTTGTGTCAAATTTAACTGCCAAACACCATCAAAACTTGTCACATTAAATGAACCCCCCCCCAAGGGGCTCACGATTAATACATATAGAAGGGTACTGTACTATATATACCATATATTTCCGTGTATAAGACAACCTTTAGATAAGACAAGGTAAAAAATTGTGGCAAATTCTCATGAATTTATCGCATATCTGTAGTATATTACGACTGCTAAATTACATAACCATCAGTGTATAGGCTAGCTTTTGCAACAACAGGTATTTTATGAAATATTAGTTATGTAAAGATTATGTTTTTACAAATGGTCTTTTACTGTATCCTTAAAAATTCAAAATAAATTAAATAAAACCGATTCTATATCATGTTTTCCTACACACATCATCTAAAAGGGAGGCACTGTTTTGTTTACGTCTCATCACCAATCACAATACAGTAATGTACAAGTTATCATACATAATTATCGTTTGTATGACTGAGTCATTCTAAACAGTTATTTACCACCAAAATGATAATGAATTTTTGTAGAAAAATGAATACTATGTTATCCTAAACATTATCACTCCCTTAATCACACTACCAATAAAATTTCTGAAAGGTTACTGAAAGATAAAGATTGCTGTGAGCACAACCATAACTCGATGTTTACATTTTGCCAGCTGGCCTCGCATTTACAGTACAAAAGTTGACTTCACTGACTTGGAAGTATTCCTAGAACAGGCTATTTATTATGAAGATAGTCAATACAGTAAAATATAAGGCAAAAATGGTTTTATTACCTTTATTATCAGTTTATTTCAAAAGGTGAATCTTTTCATGTATGTCAGTAGTTATCGCACCAAGGCTGAGGCTAGTCTCCGATAAACACCACTTAGAATTCAAGGTTTGATTTTTAGAACGGTAGGATAAGATGACCCCCAATTTTTAGGCATGAATTTTAGGATTTAAAGGTCGTCTTATAAGCAGAAATATAGGGTAATTTTTGTCTCTGACCTACTTCAATAACTAGATTATATATCTGGATGAAGAAAAATACTGCTTTTACTGTAAACTTTTGAAATTAAGTACGATGATACAACAAATGAATTAAAAATAACTAATTATTGAATTCTGATTTTCATTACTTAATAATATAGCCTCACCCAAAAAAATGGAAGTCATTAACTGGAAACAACTTCAAAATTTTATGTTACAAGTCCACTAAGCATGACAAATTTTTTAATATACTGCAACAAAGCTGTTCTTCAATCAGTGATAAGCCATAATACAGTAAGGCAAACACATGAGCACACACACACACAGTGTTAGGGTTATCACTTATCTTCTTAAAAATATGAGGAAAGGACCATTAGATGTTAAATGTGTTTCAACTGTAGTAAAAGTCTTATTCAACAAATTAAAATCACATTTCAGTTCCACAAAAGTGAGTCCCCTTAAAACTACCCATGAAGTGCAATATGGTTTTGTCTTCAATGTTAATTAAAGATTCTACAAAATTTTATCCAACCAGTTGGAAAAAGTTACAAGTTTTTGCTGCTAATAATCCTATATTGCATTTTCAATTTATTCAATATGAGCATATTTTTCCCTCCCTGGATGTCCTTTATAGCTTGTTCCCAAATTCCTGATGATCAACAGTGCCTGGAGGTTCACTTTAAAGATCCACGAGTTCAAAACAATCCATAAGATTAATCCTACTGGTAACATTTGAGTTCAAATTGTCAATATTAACATTCAAACACACAATATACGTATTTCAAGTGCAAATATGATTGGATAAGGGGAAAGCTACCTGCATTCCCTTTTACATTTTGCTTGGAAAAATATTCAACTCTGGGCAACTTTTAAAAATAATTACTCCACCTGACACGAACTGAAAAGTTGCTATCCAAAAGAATTTGATTTAACATGGACTGAACTTTATATCTGATGAACTCTACTATTCTAGTACAAATAAAATGCCAGGGATGTCAAGACTTTCCTAGAACTATCATGACAATTGTAAGCCTCAATGATATTTGCATATCCCATTTTCAATCAAAATACATGTCCACCTATTTATTTACTGTACTTACTTTTTCTTATAACAGAAAGACAAACCAAGACAAAATGACTGTTTTCATTAGTTCCAGCTTTTTAAACAAGGTTAAATAAGTCAATTTAGTTTTTCATAAATCCAAGTTATGGTAAACTTTTGCTTAGTAATGTAAATATTGTAACAAAGATTCCACCTGAAAGACAAATAAATTTAAGTTTCGGATACATTATCTGCAGTTGCAAACAGATGAAAAGAAAAAATAAAAATGGATACCAGGAAAAATGAATGCATGCTAAAAAAAAAAAATACACATTAATAGTATTGTATTCTAATTCTAATACACAGGCGCCAGGGTAAAATTTTTTATGATAAATACTACTGTACCTACAATTAAAAAATAAATTCTACTTGAAAGCATACTGAGCTGGAAATGAAAAATTTAATACTTTTAAACTAGACTAGACAAAAAACTGGAAATCCCTATGCAGATCATGTGCATCTTACAAATAAAATATTAATAACTAAGTCTGCGAGATAGAAAAACTCAGAAACATATGAAAGAATAAAAGGGCACCAAAACTACATACAAAGTAAGAAGAAACTAAAACACTATAACTACACATGACAAAAAATTATGAAAATACTCTAAAATTGCAACAAAAATCTTCAACATTACACTTAGGTGCAAAGCAAACCACAAAATAACCACTGAAAAGTCTGAAGATACAATACAAAAAAGGTTATCAACCAGATTACACTTTAACAGCAACTATACATTGCTAAGTACAGAGGACTGAAATATCATATAGCACTTACCTTATACAGAGATTATTATTTTACTAAAACATTCATCCTTGAGAAGATCATTTTTTAAGTTGAAAAAATAGTTTAGCAAAATTACAGCAGTAAAAAATCTGAATGATGTCTGAGAGCTCCATAAAATGAAATGACATTTCTTTCTATTTAGATATAATACTCCATCTGAGGATTTAATATAACATCAGTATATGGAGAGATATTGCTGTCATGGAAAACTGCTCAATTCAAAATCTGAACTTTCAAAAAACATGACCACACAAAGATTCTTAAGCAATCTGGACATGTATAGCCCTCAAACAACACGAGTTCTTGTGATTTTATTTTTATTGTAAAGCACAAAACAACACCCTTCTTGTACTTAAAATTACCTTACCTGAAAAATGATTATTTTGCACATACCTTTTTCCTTCCAATTGGGAAAATTAGGACTATAGAGATGTCTGTATTTTAGTTAATAATACTGTTAGTTGATTTTGCACAATTTAACTACAGCAAAGTCATAAGGATAAAAATGACAACTACACCTTGAAAAGCTATAGTACCCTTTTATCTAAAACTACTTTAATGCAAAGATGACCAGTTGAATCTAAGGTATTAGCATATGAACAATGCATACAGTTTTTTAATAGAATTCGAAAGTTGTTAAGAGAGAAAAATGAAAGAATGAAAAAATAGGAATGGAGAAAGAAGGGGAAGAGATTCAGTAATGTGAATATATTAGTGATAATGTTACCTTGACTATGGTGAGCACCCAATCGATGGTGAGTCTGCTGATGCTTCACATTACTGTGTGTGGTGGAAGGTGGTAATAGTTGTGGAACAGCTGCATGAAGAGACAACTGGCCAGCCCCTGCACCCAAAGATGTTATCGTTGACACTGCTGCTGCTGCTGCTGCTACTGCGGCAGCACCAATAGGCTGTGAAGAAGAATCTTCAGGCGAGCATAAATATTCATACTCACCTGGGGTATGAGGATGACCACCAGGGGGTGGACTATGAGGACCTGGCGGCTTCGTATGACTTAAGAGATGCTTCGTTAAGTGTTCTCGTCGCGAGAAAGTCTTGTTACAAGTTGGGCAATGATATGGTTTCTCACCCGAATGCGTGAACGAGTGCCGTCTAACATGTTCATTACGCGTGAAGCCTTTGCCACATACCGCACACTGATAAGGACGAGTGGGTAAGTGGATACGACGGTGGCGATCCATGTGTGCTTTTCTTTTAAAGGTTACACCGCAATCATCACATCGGTAAGGTTTTTCGACGCTGTGCTGGTCAACCATATGTTCTTCAAACTGAAGAGATTTCTGCAGATCTAAGCCACAGATCCAACACACAAAAGAAGCACCCGATTGATCAACCCCTGGTCTAGGTACGATAGCTCCAGCTGCTATAGTACTTGTACCTGACTGATTTGAGTCACGTCGCCTGTCTTGCTTCCCGTAACTGCCACTGCTAGAACCTTGTTTTACGACAACTGGTGATGTTGCGGCTCCCCCTTGCGCAGGGGGCGTCTGAGCCGAATTGGAACCCGAACTATAGCCATTCGATGCAACCCTGACCCCTTCCTGAGGGTTCGGGACGTACAAGAAGTGATTGCGGACCAAATCGGGGTTGATGTTTCGCACCAAGTCTGGATTAGTAAGAAGGTTAAATGCATCGATATGCTGTGGCACTGACCGCTGGGAAAAATAATGTAACACCTCATTGACACTGTTGAAGTGTAACTGCACTATTTGATTTTTATCTTTGTCTCCAGTTGTAAGTCCCGGTACACCCCCCCTTATCTCAACTTTTATTAGAGGCTCAAAGTCATTTGTGTCTGTACCTTTCTCAACACGACTATCATGAGACGTAACTGATGATACTCGAGGTGGTGGGGTGAAGGCACCCTCAGAATCATCTTTGGTCAACTCTTGAACTTTTTCTCCTGCCAGCCCTCCCCCATCAGCATCATGAAGACTACCTCTCTGCTGTTGTTGCTGGGGTGGCTGTTGTTGTTGTTGTTGTTGCTGCTGTTGTTGTTGTTGTTGCTGTTGTTGTTGCTGTTGCTGCTGCTGTTGTTGCTGCTGCTGTTGTTGTTGTTGCTGTTGTTGCTGTTGTTGTTGCTGTTGTTGTTGTTGCTGTTGTTGTTGTTGTTGCTGACTGACAGTGGGTGCAGCTACTGTGACAGCATGTGCTTGGTAAGCCACCTGCCCACCCATGGCAGCTACTGCAGCAGCCTGGGAAGCGGGTATGCCACCTCGCCCACTGTCGATCATATTCATAGTGAAGTCCATGACGCCTTTTGACTACTACACACCTGTAATAGAGGGAGGGTGTCAGGCCCCACCCATACACACAATGTATAGAAGACTTCACGCAACCATGAGCGTCCCACACTCACCACAGAGAGAGAGAGAGAGAGCACACCACAACACAACTTGCGCACCTCCACTTAACCCTATACTGGTCTCTAGGTTAGTGTAGCACCCAGCTAGTCCTGTCTTCGTTCAATGCTCCCCTCACCCTTCTGCTGCCCCAACACGCTCTCCCCTCCCTACTTCATATCTACCAGCCCACCCTCTTTCTCTCTCTTTCCCCTCCTCCCGCCCCTCGTTAGCTTCAACAGCATCGACGCGATATCACATTGCCTTTCCTAGTGGTCAGTGTCACAATTAAATTAAAGCCATGATAAAAGCATATCATAATTGTATCTGATTAGCTTTCAGTCTTTAAGGTCTGCAATAAAAAAAAAAATTAATTGGAAACTTCTCATGTTACTAAAAGCAAACAATTACTACATTCATGCCAATTAAAAGTACTTCTGTAATTACAAAAAATAAAATGCAATTATTCTCCAACCATGCTATTAAATAAGTTACTCATGCATTCTTAACACAATATAAATATTCAAATAATGCGCATATGAAAACAATAATTCTAAATAATGTTACTGCTAAAGTACTGAACTATACACAAAATTTTCCCCAATAACTTAAAAGCTTTCTAGGCTGAACTAACAATATGCCTTATATGTTAAACCACAACATAATTACCTAAAAAGCTATCCAGTAAATAAGAAAGAAAAAGGAAGAACTGGCAACACACAGGCTCCCAACCACCTGTGGAGCTGAAAAAATTCTATTCCCTGCCTACTGTAGATCTAACAGAAGATATTTCTAATATCACAAGAGGATGCATCTACATACATGAACTCTCAACACTATTAAATATTTTTATTGTCTGTGATAGAATATGCAAATATAACACCCATACAAGCACACTCTTCATTAACATACAGACAACAAACTTACTAACTCATGAAAAATTTTAATAGCATTTTAAAATATAGGTATAACATTTTGTAATTTTATAAAAAAATAAAGCAGTGATTCTTCTGACATTTTCTGTGATGAGCTACCTGTATGGTATAACTCTTCCTGCACAGGATTAAAAAGGAAATGAAAATCCAAAAGCAAAGATAACATGAGTGACCAAGGGGAAAAGACAGAACCTGCATAAAGATAATAGTTCCATGTTGCGCTGTGGCAGGAACATAATCTCACTAAACTGAACTTAAAATACATAAATAAAATATATAAATATAGTCAATGTATGAGTGTGCGTGAATATATATAAAGCAGGTGGAGGGGTTGCAATGGAAAGGGAGAAGCAATGAGGGGGACAAACGAGGGGAGAGAAGAGAAAAGTTGGGGAGGAGAAACGGGGAAGGTTGAGTAGGAGGTGGAAGGCAGGGGACTACCGGAGGGGAGAACAGGGTAAAAGTTAGGGAGGGGAGGGGTAAATTCACGGAGGGAGAGGGGAAGAATATTGAGAAGGAAGGGGAGACAGCGAGGGCTGAGAAGGAGGGGAAGAGGGGATCATTAGAAAGATAGGGAAGAGTAGAATGGAAGGGTGAGAGAGGGAGAGGGGAAGGGAAGGATGAAACGAACGATGAGAGAGAGAACGAATAAAAGAACAAGGAGAGGGTGAATAAAAGGGTGAAAGGAGAGGGTCAATAATACAAGGGTGAAAAGAAGGGCAAGAGCTGAGGGTGACAATAAGGGTGGGAGTTTAGTTGAATAAGGAGCCAAGAAGAATGAATAACACCCGCATCTTTGAATGAATGGCAAAAAACTACTAACAGGTGAATACTGGGTAATTATATCTGCAAAGCATAAATTAAAATGACTGCAGCTTATGTGACAAATTAACTATGCTTTACTGTCTACCATAAAGTTTTCTCTGATGTAGATTTCTTATTCTGAATACATTACCAACTATTTATGAATTTCAATAAATACAACATTAATTTCACACGGACAAACTCCAACACATGAAAAGGTAGAATATTTTTTTTCAATAAAAAATTATTAGGATGTACTATTTTGTGTGTGTGTGTGTGTGTGTGTGTGTGTGTGTGTGTGTGTGTGTACATATATAATTATGAAAAGAATCCTTAATATAATTACAAAAGAGAGGAGAAAAGGAAATGAAGTAAATTAACGATGCTCAAAAAGATAAAAGGCAGGGCTCAATCCACCACCAGAACATTAAGAATGCTATTCATGAACATCACTAAATAATGAAAAAGATCACTTCACCCTGAAAATTATTAGCTATAATATTCAACATGAAAACGGTTATAAGAAATGGAAATGTCCAGGATAAAGAACAACACAAGGCAATAATTACCAAAAAAAAGTTTGGCAACCACAGAAATCCAATGAGCTATAAACCAAATAACAAATAATAGACATAATTAATATTAAACTAGCGTGAGTGAAAACAATCCACCTTTATAACCAGAATCACTAAGAGCAAGGGATAAGATAAAAGGGAAGATAATATGAGAAAATAAACTAAAATATACTGTATGTCACTCAGTAAATATTTCATAAAAAGAACAGAAAATCTTGCTATCATATATTTCCTGCTTTTGGATGAAACATTCTGCAGAAAAGGAAATTGCACGCTGAAGCAAATGGGAAAGAGGGGATATGAGAGAGAGAGAGAGAGAGAGAGAGAGAGAGAGAGAGAGAGAGAGAGAGAGAGAGAGAGAGAGAGAGAGAGAGAGAGAGAGAGACTTAATTTAAGATGTGTGTACTTAATATACACACAAACACACTATATATATATAATATATATATATATATATATATATATATATATATATATATATATATATATATATATATATATATATATATATATACATACTAAACATATATAAAATATATGAATATAAATTGCTAGAGCCTGCAAGATTTCAAGTTATCTTTGAGCTGGAGGAAGGATTAAAACCATATGTTGACCAGGGAAGAAATATGGGGGGAGAATGAATGAGAGAAAATTAAGAAAAAACATTAAGAAGCAAGAGTTTACAAAATTACATAAGTACTAGAGTACTGTAATGTATTAACATTAATGTATATGTTGGACTATAACATAAGTATAGGCTATAGTTAACAATTATACCTGTAACATTTGAGGACCTGAACTGAGGGTCAGGTAGTGGCTTAAGGCCTTCATTGGGATAAACTTCGTCATCCCTATATGCTAGCAAATTATAATATATATACATATATATGAGAGAGAGAGAGAGAGAGAGAGAGAGAGAGAGAGAGAGAGAGAGAGAGAGAGAGAGAGAGAGAGAGAGAGAGAGAGAGAGAGAGAGAGAGAGAGAGAGCAGCACAGTTACTCAAATTACATGCACTCAACACAAAAATAATGGAAAGCCAATTTTTGCGAATGAACCTGTAATAAAAACTAAATGTGAAAGATATGGATCTGCTCAATGAACTACTATATTTCCCAAAGCAGCAGTTATACCCTATTTGTATAATTTCATCCACTAACATTTCCAGAAGTCTTTGTTAGTAACTCCAACATTCCTTATCTCTAACCAACATTCCTTATTTCTAAAAGTTAAATTTCATCTATGAAATTATATAAACAACTTCCTGACTTTCCTTGTGCAAAATCTTATGCACAATTAACCTAATGCCTTTATCCTTCACATGCCCAGAGAACAAAAGTAAAAGGTAAAGTGGGGTTTAGCCCCAAAACCAAGCAACACATCTGGCTCTTGAGAGGCTGAAAGCTAAGAGAACTGGGGAAAACAGAAGACACTTGTTTTATAGCTTGAGAGGATAAGAAGAAAAGCAACAAACACTGGGAAGTATTATTGGGGAAAGACTGATTTTCTGAGCAAGCGTGAAATGAATGAGGCTTCCGTGAGAAGGAAGGATTAGAAATATAAACAGTAATAATGCCTATGTCCTTTATTATTTTTAAATAAAATTGTGTAATTCTGCATCATGATGTCATAACATTTACTCTTTTAAAAACTCTTTGTGGGAAATTTTACACGATAAACATCATGAACTCAGAGCCACGAGCAAATTACAGTGATCAGTAGTTTCCAAAGTCAATACCATTTATGCAATGATAAAACCTAGAAACACTATTAGTCAAAATTCTTCACAGGAAACTATATCAGCATCAGAATTTTCACTTAGAAAACAGTACATACGGAGAAGAGTTAAGCAATCACCACATGCATTCTCTTTCACAGGAAAAAAAAAATACTCAAGCCATCTTGGAAGCTTCTGCATAAATGTCAAAGTATCACAGAACCCAGGAAGTAAATTTCCATAAGTTTCAATCTTGAATCACCCCAACAAGGACAACCAGGAGGGGGGTTGGGGTCTGAAAAACACTGCTGTTAAAAGCCATTTTCTCTTAAAAAAAAAACTGCATGAGAAAAAGAGAAAGAGAAACATATGTGTAACCCATATACACTGTACATTATGACACTGTAAACTCTATATAATGTTACTTCAATGAAAACCAACCAAAAGTGTTGTAATGAAGAAATTTCCATCCCTCTAGAAGAAAACAATTTCTATCCCTCAAGAAGAAACACAGTAGCATGCTGACCAGTCAGAAAATGCCCAGTTATAACATTTTTGCAAACTAGTTATAACCTGGAACTTGACTTAATGACCTTGATAAGACCACACAGTAACCCTGAAATCTGAACAAAACAAGCCAAGCTAGGGGAAACCACTTGAGCGTGTGCCTTGTATGGAACACTACACATGGTACTCGTGGTTCTCAGCAGAATTACTTTCTCCCTTTTACTTTTCTTCCATTCCCTTATTTCTCTTCCCAACAAAGAGTCCAAATCTTCAATTTGAATCTTACCTCTTTCTAATTTCTATCTCCCATTTAAGAACAAACCTTCACACAATTTCTATAAGTCTACATATATGACTCCCTGGTCTTGTTAAATCAATTTAACTGAATTTAACTTGTTAAAGTGATTGAACACAATATGATTGGTAGAAGCAAAGTGAAGGAAAATCCAAATCTAGTTATATCACGCATTTGCATAATCTACATTAACCATAAAAATAATATATCTTCCTAAAAATCAAATGGGCTTCACGGTGACAACTTTCATCTACAGAACCAAATACTGTACATTGATACTTATATAGGCAAGGTGATAAGGTGATAAGGAAGTCGAAAAATCATAAATGGAGATATGCTATGGCCTCTCGTCGAAATCGACTCTACAGTTCAACAATCTAGCAAGATTCATTATTTTAGTTCTGCCTTGATATAGTGCATATGTATATACAGTATATGCACTTATATATAAATGAAAAACTGTAACTGGTATTCTCTCATTATAAGCTAATATACTCATTTTGGTTGTTTTTGTACAGACAAATCCATCACACTACAGACATACAGATCATTCTCATTCATTTTAGCCAAATAATTTCACCGTCTAATCTAAATTCAGCAAACTATAAATAACTATCATTAATGTGGTATGAGCACCATCACCTTCAGAGAAAGCCTGCTATGTAAGACAATTCCTTCTTCCACATTAAACCACCAACAGCAATTCTCTCCTGCTAGTTTTCCTCTCCTACATTACAGTTTATAATCTCACCCAGACAAATGAGTGAACAAAACATACCAATGGAAGAAACTGGGAAGTGTCCAGGCCATATCTCCCATGTCTTACCAGTTTCTGAACACCGTCATTGGCTTCAAACATCCTTCTTATAGTTTTGGCCAAATAATTTCATTGCCTAATCTAAATTCTGCCAACTATTTAATAATGTAGTATTAATGGGACCACCTACAGAGGAAGCCTGCATTGTAAGAAAATTTTTTCTAGCAGAAATAATATTTCAGACCAAAGTACAGTGCAACTTTAATTAGGTATAGCAAACCACAGAGAGGGGTCCATTAAACCACCTTCAATAACAACTCTCCTACTAAACAGTCTTCCTCTCCAACAAGCATTACAACTTACACTCTCACAAACACAAATGCAAACAACACACCAAAGGTGAAAAATAAATGAGAAAGGTCAGCAAGCCAAGATGTAACTAAAGCCTATGCAACCTTATCTTTTTCTGGTAACATATGTTGAACATTTTTGGATCCAATCAAGATTACAGTTTGAATGAACATGAGTAGAACATTAATATTTGAATATAAAAATTGGTTCATAAGAACACTCATATTCGGTGAGAGAGAGAGAGAGAGAGAGAGAGAGAGAGAGAGAGAGAGAGAGAGAGAGAGAGAGAGAGAGAGAGAGAGAGAGAGAGAGAGAGAGAGAGAGAGAGAGAATCTATCCAGGTTATAATAAAAAAAAAAAGGGGGGGAATGAAGCTCCTTACTCCTTTAGTTCAAAAGAACAAGATATATCATTTAATGAATTTATAAATAATAACTACATACATACTTTTGCTAAATTTCATCAAGAAATGCTCACTAGTATAAAGGAGTTCATTAATTTTACATCCACAACCTTGATACTTTTTCCATCATATCAAAGATGCATAACCTTACAAAAAAGTTATTACATTATATATTCCTTCATAAAATCTTCAAAATTGTTCACTCAAACTGAAGTGACATTTGAATTATCCATCAGAAGATAATCTAAACAACATGAAAATGTCAGTACATAGAAAACTTAATAAAACTAGAATCTTGAGACAACATACACTTTACACAGAAAAAATTACTACAAGTGAAGCAAAGCAGGGTCACACTAAACTTGAAGGAAATAACAACAGGGAATGCAGCAGCGATCATGAACAAGAAAATTGGGGAAATTAATCTAAGATAATTGGGGGAGGGTTAAAAGAATGATAAATCTATGGATGAAAAATAAATAAAAGAACCTAATAGGTACAGACGTTACTGACATCGCAAACCTGGCTAATGAAAACATTGCATAAGCCATAATTATAACTTTGAAGGGGAAATTATGAGTTGCAAAAATGATGCCTGCAAGTTTTGGATGCATGATCGAGAACTTGCGAGATATAATGCAGAAAGAAGCGTTGAATGCGAATACAAAGCTAAAGGTTAGATATGAGAATGATATTGAGAAACACTAGTGTGTGAAGATTAAGGAGTGCCAAGGGGTGATAAGGCTGGGGAGAGCTAAAGAAAAAAAAAGCAAAGAGGGGAATGAACAATCGTGGTTGCAAAATCAGTCCTTAGAAGGGGAGAAATGTTACAGGAGGAATATGGGAGCCAAAACTAAACCTGGGGAGGAAGGAAGGGGAGCTTGTATACTCAGGCTAAGGTTGGGGAGGAAATGAGAGAACTCACAACAGTTAAAGGGGATACAATTTTGGGGGAGGATAAATTTTAAATTAGGGAGAGGGATGAATTTATATTGGTAGAAGGGGATAGAAAGGGAATCAAGAGGGAGAGAGAGAAACCTTTGGGTTGGGAACAGGAACAAAGCCATGAAAGGAGTTAAGGTGCAGCTGGGGAGGAGGAGAACGGCAAGATGTAATGTTTTTAGAGGGGACGAAGGAGATAAATTCTAGGTGTGGTGAAGTACTGCATCTCTTGTGCGAAGCTTCAGGATATCAAGGATAAAGCTTTACAGAATACATGGCATATATTCCAAACCTTTGCCATTACAAGCTTCAGAAATAAAATGAGTTTTAAACATAGAGAGAGAGAGAGAGAGAGAGAGAGAGAGAGAGAGAGAGAGAGAGAGATTAAGTAAATCTTGTTGTAGATGAAATTTGTCAATTAAAATCTTGATACTTTCAACCTGACTAAAATGTACAGTACTTCTTTTTAAGCATTTCAAGATTAAAAAAAGGTTACCTACCAATAAAAACATTACTGTATAGTAATCTTGAATTTCACTGATGTAACCATTACTAAATAGTGAAAATGATAATTTTGACAAAAGTGGAGAAATTCCAAATCAGCAAACAATAAAACTGAGGTTGCATAATTTCACATAAACACTTCAATGTTTAATAATTAGCAAAACATTGAGCCTTACAATTTACTTGGAAAAGGATTTTTCCGATGCTATAGAAAAGAATCATGCCAACCTGCTGCTTCTAATGCCTTCAAGGAAGAGGCCCCTTTCAACATTAATGAAAAGGTTAATCAACAGGGCTTAAATTATCACTGCAATCCATTTGAAGAATGAAAGACCATGTAAATATCTGGAGAGAGAGAGAGAGAGAGAGAGAGAGAGAGAGAGAGAGAGAGAGAGAGAGAGAGAGAGAGAGAGAGAGAGAGAGAGAGAGAGAGAGACTATCAACTTAATTAAAAAATACCCAACCTAAAAGAACACATGTTCAAAGAAGATGGAGCCTCCGGTTCTTACTACAGATGACCATAACAATAAGGAAAAGTTATACCCAGTTACTGAGAAAGAGGGATAAGGTATATGGTGGGGGAAAGACTGCCAGAGAAATGATACAGAAAGATCACACCTACAAACAACCCTGGGAAGCATGAAAAAAAAAAGGAGTAAGCAAGGGAGCTATTAAAACATTTCTATTACTATTGCAAAATTTGACTAATTTTCCCTGAAAATTAGCTTTAAGTTAATTACAGGGACCTTTTTCATGTGTTGGTCGAAATAATTCATATTTGGCAAAAAAAATTAATTTCACATACATGTATATTTCAGAGTACTGCATTAATACTACTATACATATCACATCTAGATTAATTTCACATACAAGATGGGTATTTCTGGGTAATGAATTAAAAGCACTGAAATATATACATGTGAATAACCAGTTCCTTAATATTGCATACCTAGCCATTTGATATTCTGCAAATTCTACGATAAAAATGTCATGACTTTAAACAATGGGAGTTTTTCATTGAACCATACAAAAACTAAACTCCATACAATCATTTTAATTTAATGAAAATTACTTGATAATCATTTTCATACAAATACAGTCTATATGACACCTAATTTCTAATTAAGACCATTTGCTATCTAGAGTTGTTAATGAAAGTGATTAATAACTTGCAAAAAAAAAAAAAAAAAAAAAATACTGACATTCATGGAAACAATGATGAAATATTTTAAGACTGCCCAGGACAGTACTGAAATTTTAGGAATACAGGCACTGAATTTCCATAAAATTTAAGTACATGTAGAGCATGCAATACCCAACAGATATTTAATAGACAAAATGGACAAGGCTTTATCTTTTTCCCATTAAATCATCAAATATATATACTGTACTGAAATGCCAATTTCTGAAATACTACATTTGGTAGAGCACAGAGCACCACCCTGGGAGGCATCCGTTTCTGGTCAAAAGATTGCCTTCATACAAAATAACAGCCAACTCCATCCTAGGTATTCATTCAACTGATCCTTGTCCCATTTACCTACCATTGACTCTCTAGTATGTAAGTACTGTGCAAGAAAAAGCATAACTCACAAGTGATAGTCAGGATAGTTGTGATCAAAACTACAGATACTATTGCCACCAACATATCTAAGACTGCAGGAAGAATTGGCAGCAGGCCAGGAAATATACCATAATTGTAAAATATAAAAAATCTTAAAATCATATTTAGTCTTGTTTAACTTCATTTGGAAATCTGGTGGTTACTACAAATATTGCTACTGTACAGTCAAATTATATATTACTATAGAAGCCCAGTTATATTACTTTTGGTTAACTGAAAAATTAAATATCCAATTCAACGCTTAGATTTTTTATCACATCCTTATCAATCATAAATATACTAAAAAATGTATATATTGTAAATGTATGTATATATAATATGCATACATATATGTAATTATATACATACATCTACACATACACAGACACACATACCTAAACAATACAAATTCAGTGTATCAAGTTATTACTTTCACAGAGGACCTCGCTATTACGGAAGGTTCAAAAGAGGGGATTCTTTATTTCCAAGCTTTCGGAGACTCATCTGCCTCCATTCTCGAGGAACAAAATAATGTAAAAATATGTATGTCGGAAGTATATACAAGCACAAGATCATCAACAGCTTACTTCTCCTATCCTGGCCTGTGACCTGGGTTAATATTAGGGTTTCAGGCCATGGGCATCACCTTCTATGTGATCTTTGCAGGTGCATCCTTTCTCCTTTAGGGGTGTTCTGTAACTTGGTTAAACCTTTCTACATGTTTATCAGCTTTTTGCCACGCCTTTGTGAGCTTTATGGGACATGGTAGAATCCTCATTCCTATGTTGCCTTCCATGGTCTTCTTGGAATATATTATGAGAGCATTTTCTGAGGCATAAGGTTTTGTCCATGCTACAAGATACAAATTCATCTTATCACAGTCCATTCTGATTCTTTTTTCAGCAATGTTTTACCATAGCTAAGGCCTGATTGAAATATATAGCTGGGAAAAGCATCAAGGAATGGATTAGGATAAAATGAATACAATATGTTATTTTCATGATAAAATTAAATTTCATATATGCGTACTTACCAAGTACTGTAATTACATAGCTATAGTTTCAACTCGCACAGTAGCTTAAATTTTGAAATTCATGGTATTGCCTCTTTTGTTTTGTATAGGTGACTAGCCCTGCCCACTTTCGGGGAACAAGAGGAACAACGTAGCAGAGAGCTTCAATTTGTTTATGCCTTTAAGTCCATGCGAGGGGAGTAGGGAGGGCTCCAATTTTGTAATTACTTGGTAAGTATACAGGAAACTTTATTTTATCATGAAAATAACATTTTCATACAAGTAACTTGCCAAGTAATTACATAGCTGAATCCCACACTGACAGGTGGTGGGATACATGGACATATTCTACTCCAAAACATTAGTGATGGTATTGAATTTGAGAATAGAAAAATTGCTAGCATTGATACAATGCTTGTTGTTTCCTTACCTGGTAAGAGAACTACTGCAGGAAGATACTACTTCTAGTAGTTGCTCATCTTAACCTGTAGTGGTGTGGCGGTATACCCGTGGAGTGCCTCTACTTACTTGGGAGCTTTGCAGTGAAGGACATTTCTGATGGCTAGCAGAGCATCAACAGTTGCACATGCCCTGGGTACAGCACCACAATAAAAAACCACCAGACAAAAAATGCTGTCACCTACACCACAAAATAAAAATCCGCCACTCATCCACTAAAAAACTGGTGGGCACTCCAGGTACATGGTACCCCCTGGTTTCCCTAAGACTCAACACCCTATATCAAGGTAAAGAGAACAAGGATAGAAAGAATGCTTCCTACGCTTCATCCCCCAAAACCATGCCAGCTACTGACAACAGACCCAGGGTGCTGCAACTTTCAAACACTGTTTCCACTTCACACAAGTATTGAGTAGCAAAAATCGACTTACACCCCCAATACGTCGATTGAAGAATGGAAGAGAGAGACAAGTTGTGTTTAAAAGTTAATGAGGTAGTGACCGCTCTGATCTCGTGTGCCTTATCTTTAAAAGAAGGAAGTTTCTCGCTGGGTGAACGGGTTGTTCTCAGCTACCACTCTATTGGTCGCGAGTTCGAATCTCCGACCAGCCAGTGAAGAACAAGAGGAATTTGTTTCTGGTGATAGAAATTCATTTCTCGCTATAATGTGGTTCGGATTCCACAATAAGCTGTAAGTCCCGTTATCTAATCCTTCGGGCCAGCCCTAAGAGAGCTGTTAATCAGCTCAGTGGTTTGGTTAAACTAAGATATACTTTTTTTTTAAAAGAAGGCAAGACGTCCTCTCCATTTTGGGAATGTGCTTCAGTAATAAGGTCCCTTAGAAAGAATGACAAGGCCTTCTTAGAAAGGGGTCAGGAAGGACTTTTAACTGAGCACCACAGGTTACTTGCAGGTCATCGTATTTTCTCGGTCCTATGCAAATAATATCTTAATGCTCTTACAGAGCAAAGAGCTCTCTCTTCCTCCTCTAGGCCCAGGATCTCCATTAAGTTCTTAATGGTAAAAGAATGAGGCCAGGGCTTGGACGTGGTCTCATTCTTGGCCAGAAAACCAAGGGTAAAAGAACAGACTGCATCCCCTTGAGAGAACCCAACCCTTCTATCAGTAGCATGAAGCTCACTGACCCGCTTAGCAGTTGCTAAAGACACAAGGAAGAAAGTCTTCTTAGTAAGATCCCTTAATGAAGTTGAATAGCGGGGCTTGAAATGGGGACCCGAGAGCCATTTAAGAACCACATCCATGGAACCAACTCCAACTTCTTCTGTTTGGCTGTGTCAAATGGTTTAATAAGGATGGACAGATCCAAGCCTCTGTGACGAAAGACAGAGCCCAGCATGGCCCTGTAACCTCGAATGGTAAAGGACAGACCTCTAGAGGACCTCAAATAGAACAGAAAGTCTGCTATCTCTGTTACATACATCTGAGAAGACGAGACGTTATGTCTTCTACACCAGCTGCGGAAGACTGTCCACTTAGCTTGGCAGACCATGCTAGAGGATTGATGTCTACACTTTGCAACAGCCTCTGCAGCCGGTCTTGAAAAGCCTTTCGCTCTGATGAATTTTCTGACAGTCTGAATCCTGTCAGGTCAAGAGGGGATAATCCTCGATGGAAGCATATGAAATGCGGCTGTCTGAGAAGACTTGGTTTCTAAGGCAGTAGACTTGGAAAGTCACCAGTTGTTTGAGGAGATCTGAGAACCACTCCTTCAGAGGTCAAAACGGGGGTACTAAGGTCATCGTCACATTCTGATGGGCACGAAACTTGTTTAGAACTTCCCTTAAAATGCTGAATGGTGGGAATGCATACAGGTCCTTCTTCGACCAGTCCTGTAGCATGGCGTCTGTCACCCATGCCAGAAGGTCTGGGACTGGTGAACAGAATAACGGAAGCTGATGGTTCCTGGAGGTTGCAAAGAGGTCCAGGGGCAATTTTCCCGTTTCCATAGGTCGGAGCAAATTAGTGGATCCAAGGTCCATTCTGAGGGAAGGACCTGTTTGTGATGGCTCAGTTCGTCTGCCAACACATTCAGTTTGCCTTGAGTAAACCGTGCAACAATCCTGGTTTGACTCTGGTCTGCCAAGAGAAGAAGGGCCCTCGCTGCCTCACAGAGGGAGAAAGAGTGAGTCCCTCCTTGCTTCTTGATGTAAGACAAGGCCATGGTGTTGTCCAAGTGGACTGCCACTGTCTTGCTGAAAACCTCTGTCACAAAGTGCTCCAATCCTTGACGTTGATGCGTAACTTTCTCTGTTCCAGGGACCATGTCCGGAAAACTTCCTTGTTTCCCAGTAGAACTCCCCAACCAAGATCTGATGTGTCTGAGTACAAGTCTAGGTTGGGGCTCAGAGGAGAGGCTTTCCTTCCAAAAGTCTGCTTTCAGACTTCCACCACTGCAAGTCCCTCTTGATTTCCTGAGTTAAGCGAAACACAAACGAGTCCAGATATGCTCCCCTGTCCCAGCTGGCCCTCAAGAAGAATTGCAGCACTCTCATGTGGAGTCTTCCCAGAGTGACAAACTGCTCTATGGAGGCTAGAGTTCCTAGAAGACTCATCCACTTGTTGGCTGAGCAGGATTGGAGAGAAATTTGCTCACTGTCTGCAGGCAGGACTCTACTCTCTTGGGGGACGGAAAAACCCGAAAACTTCAAGAGTTGATCGTCATCCCCAAATACAGTATCTCTTGGGTTGGAGTCAGATGGGACTTTTGCAGGTTGACTAATAATCCTAAATCTTGGGCTAAGAGAAGGGTCTTCCAAAGGTCCTCCGTGCACTTCTCCTTCGAAAGGGATTGAAAAAGCCAATTGCCCAAATACAGGGAGATATTGAGGCCCATAAGATGGAGCCACTTTGCAAGGGGGGGGGGGAGAGAACCCAAGTAAAGACTAGAGGAGCTGTAGAGAAGCTGAAGCACAGGGCTCTAACCTGATAGACTGAGGTACTTCCTGTAGTCCAGATGGATGGGGACGTGGAAGTATGTACCCTGCATATCGATGGTAATCATCAAGTCACCCTGGTGAATGGATGACAAGACAGTACGGTTCATTGCCAACCTGAATTTCGTCTTCTGGACGAAGAAATTCAGGGAGCTGACGTCTAGGACAGGCCTCCAACCTCCCAATGATTTGGGGACAACAAAAAGACGTTTGTAGAATCCTTCTGTTCTGACATCCTTGACCACCTCTACTGGTCTCCTCCTGAGGAGGGATGACACTTCTTCCGAGAGGGCCGAATACTTCTCCAAGCCTACTGAGTAGGCAGTCAATATGATGAGAGTACTGACTAAAGGTGGCTTTGCCCTGAACAGGACGGAGTAGCACTCCCTCAGGACTTTCAAGATCCACTGTTCTGCTCACTTTGTACTCCATCTCTCCCAAAATAGCAGGAGTCTGGCTCCTACAGGAGCACGGAGGACAGAGTCTTCACTTCCATGAGGAAGGCTTGGAGGAGGACTTCTTAAGAGTATGTGCCGAGAAGCAGATGTGTGACCCAGAGATAGACTGGGTCCTCTGTCTGCTGCTACGAAAGAGCTGAGACTGGAGAGGAGAGACCGACTTGGCGCCAAAGGGGGCCAACTCCTTAGGGCGTCTAGTTGACTGGGCCAAGAGGACTGTGCGGACAACTTTTGGAGGTCCGAAGTGATCTCATTCACGGTGGACTAGGGAAAAAGATGATGGCGGTCTAGAGGAGAGAAAAGAAAAGCCAACTTCTGTGAAGAAGTAACCTACTTGGTGGTGAACCAACACCAAAGCTACCTCTTCTTAAGAACTCCCATAGTGAAGAGAGCGACCAACTCCTAGGAGCTGTCGCTGATGCCCTTGTCCATGCACGAGAGGACACTAAGCCAGTCCGCAGCACAACCTTCTGGTAAAGAAGAAGTCTTGAATTTTCCTTGCAAGAGCTCCCACTGACCAATCTAAAAAATTCAGGACTTCAAAAACCTTAAAAATGTTCCTAAAAAAGGTTATCCAGCTCCGTTGACGAGAACCTCACCTTTGCTGATGAAAAGGCTGACCATGATGAGTCAATAAGACTGGAGTAGTTCCCCTGGGAGGAGGCAGCAACTCCCAAAGAAGGAGCTTCTCCTATGGCGTATGACGCATACCTCCTGCGAGACAGTCAGGAAGGAGGAAAACTACAAAGAGGCCTTTCCTAGCTCTCTTTTCTCTGAGAGCCAACCCTCAATTTCATTCAAGGCCTTCCTCAAAGAGGATGAAAGCACCATCTTAGGGGGCCTGGAAGAGTCAGCAGGCTGGTTACTCATCAAAAAGGCGGAAGTGGGCGAAACCGGGGCCGCTGGAGTGAAAAAGTCAGGGAAGGTTAGCTGCAAATACTGCATAAGCTGAGGGAGCAATGCCCTGATCTAAGTCTTCTTCCAACGATATCAGGGACAAAGACAAGTCAGTTGAAGCTTTGCCTGAGGAAGGCACATTCTTGAGCAGCCCCAAAATGTTGTCAAGCTGACACTGGATGGGCACTAACGACGGATCAGAATCTGCGGGTGCAGGAGGACCTGAAGCAGGCAGCTGACGAGGAGAAACCGAGCACACAGAAAGACGGTGGTTGGCACCGGTTCGGGAATAGACGACGGGCACTCGTAAGATGACTGATGCCTGGACAACGATGGGCGCTTATGAGAAGATGAAGAGCGCCTGGGAGCCAAGTACTGGCGCTCTACCGAAGGGCACCCCAGAGAAAAATGTTCTGGACTGTCCCAGGTGCTGCAGCCAGGCTGAGGGTGGCGAGAGGGTTCTTTGAACCTTTTGCAGGGCAGTGGAGAAGAGCGGTCCGCGTCCACTGCATGCCTTTTCAACAGCTAAACTCGTCTGCAAAATGCCACTGGCACCCCTTGTTAGGACTGGACGCCTCCAAACTAGAGGACAGACAATGCACTTCTGTACTGACGCCTTTCCAATGGCTGTCTGTCGCAACCTGGGAAGCAACAACAGGTTTGACTGAGGGGGCAACCACCCGTAGGCAGACCCCACCAACTTCCTTTGGACTTCCAGTATGCCTCCTACCAGATTTAGGGGAGTATGACTGGGACCTTTGTCTAGGAGAGTCGGCGGGACAAGTAACCACCTCCTCCACTAACGCTTCACTGGCACTCCTCTTGTTCACTTTGACCATTAGGACTTTAACGGATGCCCCTAACTGGGCCATATTAGTCACAACTACACAGAATTTCTGGTCAATTCCACAGTAGTCACAATTAGACAGAATTTCTGTTCGTCAATTCTTGATTCAAGACTGGCAATGGGATCGGAGTCGGAAAAGTGGGAGCCAAGCAAAGGAGTAGGTGGTACAGCTGGACAACTGGGAATGGGAGACCCAATCGGCACAAGAGAAGAGATAACAGGAATGTTAACATCACTAGAAGACTTAGGGATAGAATCCTGACAAGCTAAAGTCCTGCCATCAGCCCTAGTAGCCCCTTTCCTCTTCCTCTCTTTCTAATTTGGCTAAATGTGATTTTAAAACTCCATTTCTTGTTGTCCCAGTCTTTACACTTGTTACAGGTCAAATCCACAGAACGCACTTGCCCCCCCTAGCCAGTACAAAGGGTATGCGAGTCATAAAGGTGCCTTAGCCAACCTTGTATTGCAGCCTTTGCTGAAATAATGAATACTAGCTGAACTTGTGCCTCACATACTACTGAGCAAACAAGTTAACTAGTCAAAAAAAAGTCTTAATCAGTGAAAAAAAAAAAAAAGTCTCCAATCATGAAAATGTCCTAATTCTGAAAAAATCAGTCTCAAAAAGAAAAACCTAACACTTGCTAATCGTGCTGAAGGCTACCAAAGGTAAAAATATTTCACCAATTGGAAAAACATCAAATGGAAAGCGATCAGAATTCCAAAACAAGCCGACTTCTTACAACATATGTTAGTCATAAGCCAGCAGAAACAAACTGGAGGTCTTTGCTACGTTGTTCCTCGTTCCCTGAAAGTGGGCAGGGCAAGTTATCTTCACAAAACAAAAGAAGTGCTACCACAAATTTCAAAATTTAAGCTGCCGTGCGAGTTGAAACTATAGTTGTGTAATTCCTTGGTAAGTTACTTATATGAAATTTGTGTTTTGTACAACAGACAAAACTACATGCCTAATGCAGAAAATGCTCTCATAATGTGTTCCATCAAGACCATGAAAGGAAACATGAAAGAACTATGAGGATTTTGCATGATATATGTTTACAAAGACATGGAGACAAAGCTGAAAAAACATGTGGAAAGGATTAAGTTAATGGACACCCTGAAGGAGAAAGGATGCAGCTGCAAAGGTCACGCAAGAGGTGACACCTGAGGCACAAGCCCTAATACCCAGGGCACAAACCAGGATTAGGTTTTTAAGGTTAACATTTTTTTTACCTACATGTAATATCTGTACAGTATTGCAGAAATTTTAATCTTCATTCTACTCTCATTTTATTCCAATTGGGATGTCCTGTTCATGCGGAGTTTCGAAGTGTAACTGCAAAATAAAATGATACAGTATTCTATACTGTACTTCTAATATTTGTATGGCCTATTGTGGACAGAAAAAAAATCTTCTGCATAAGCCTAGTTGCTATACTATCAAAATCTTAAAATACTGCACCAGCTATAGTTACATCCATTTGCATGCGCTGAAATGATGTTGGCCAGCAAAATTTGGTAAGTCAAGGCTCAGCAGTTCATAAGTATAACATTAACTGGCAATATGTTCAAGTTCTCCAGTTCCCTGGTATGTCAACTTTAGAAAAGCTTATTAAATATCAAAATCAATGGATTGGTAACTACAACAATCTGTTTTTTATTCCACAGATTGCTCCACTTAAGGGCTGCTCAAGGGGCAAGAGCCCACGCCAGCACAAGGCTGGCTTAAATCAATTCTGTTTAATTTCCTAATGATAAAATCAGGTTAAGTAGCTCTGTTCTTTATCAGTGTTCATTCACTGTCCATCTCTATATTTGCTTGCTTTTCTTTACACCATTCCCTTATGGTTCTTTGAGCATTTCATTTCCAGCCAATTATCTCATTTTGACCAAGATTTTTCCTCTTGTTTTTATGCTTGGTCATCTAACATTAACTCTGAATAAGCTGATGTAAAAAAAAAAATTTTTTTTGTTTAAAGGCAGAATTAACATTCACAACCAATTACAAGAACTCATCTGTTCTTATACTTTCAAGTTTTCATGTACCAATGTAACCCAGTCTCCGCCAAGGAAATTAGATCTTACTTAAACAAAAACTATTTTTCCCTCTGGGGCCCAAACATAACTATGAAAATGAAAAGGAATGAAGTTGGGTGAAGGCTTGCCCATGAAGGATAATTCTTTCAAGATTAAAAAAATATCTTGGCAAAAGGAAGGTCAAAGGAGCAAGTAATCTGGGGATTACTGATTTCCACAAGGTAAATATAAAAACTATCTTGCTTGGTGTTACCAGGATATCTGACGGATGAAGGAACTCTCCCTTGGGAACACAGAGTGAAATAGTGCATGTAGAAAATGAGCAGAGGCCATCTTGCTGAGACAAAGTGGATCATGGGATTCAATTCTAATGAGTACAACTATAAATAAGAACAAATTACAAAAGCAAAATATGAATGAGTATGTCCGACATGACTTAGCATCTACACAACACAGACTTTTTTGGAGGCAGTACTTCAGCAATAGTGAAAATTAAGGGAGTAAGACAGGTGTTCCCGAGATCGGAGCAGTGGCCCATCTTAAGTAGTCTACCCTAATTCATGTTTCCACAAAGGGTTAGTGCAAGACTTTATGATTTGTTAATTATGCTGCATCAAATTACCAATGTCACTGATATCAAAAAGATTTTTAGTTTTAAACAAAAAATAAATAAATCAAACATCCACAAAATCCATATGGAACTTGAGCAAGAATATGATCAAAGCCACAAGCCATGTCAGTTTATAAAAAAGTGAGAACCCATCAGGCCTTGTGATCAAGATTACTGTAAAGAGCTAGAGTTGGAAATTATAAGCGCTGCAACTGCTGAGGAGACTTAATTATAAAATGTTATCCAAAAATCTGGCCATTTCACTAGAAGGCAAGATACAGCTCTATCTAGACAAAAGGGAGGTAACAATTTAAGGCTTGCAAAAATTATTGAAAACATTGCTATTAAGACCACAATTTTTGTTAAGATATCAGAACAGGATTTCTGATTTCCATAAAAACATTAATTTGAAATTCAGTTCTCTATTTCATTCAAAAGGGCAGTTCCCAAACCTGTATGAACAGATGCTTTGCTTTTCATAAAAGCATGCTACAGCTAAACTAAGCAACCTTAACCTACTGCACACTTGGTTGTAAGTACAATCTACAGACCTCAACATACCACAAACAAAATTCATTAAGTTCACCACACTGTATAGTAACGATACAGAAATAATGAAAAGATCGTAGTAGTTAAACACAAATAAAATATATGTTTGTAACCTGACAAAAGATCCCATTCCCAAAACATATACGTTATCCTAGGGCAACTATGAGAAACAAAACAGCTAGTTATTTACTTTTATCCATAATATAAATTTTCATTATAAAATTTATTTGAATACTTACCTAGAGTTAAAGATAGTTCAAATCTCTGAGCCGATAGGTGAGTCGGCATTCAAACAGAAGATTGAATGGCTGACCCAGAAGACTGTCTAGTGCACCTGTTCTCCACCAGGTATGTTTCGATGTTTTAGCTTGTCAAAATTCTCCTTGACAGCCCACTAGCTAGTTATCAGTTATCGGAGATCTGGTTTTTCAGCACTTGTCTAGCGACAAAAATTGGCGATTTTCAGTGCTAATCTGCGCTGATTTCTGCTTATCGGCACCAATAACCGAAAATCAGTGATTTTCACTTATCGTCATGCCGCTGGAACGGAACCCCCACTGATAACCAGGAACTGCCTGTATATAATTAGTCCTGCTGGAGCTAACAACCTCATTACTAGACACTGATGATAGTAGAAGTTAAATACAGTGTGAAAATTTACGTTTACCAAAACAATCTTTCAGCTAACGCATTAAAGAAGGCTCAAAGCGTGAAAAACAAGTGACGGGTGACAGAGGGCACAGAACTGCAAAGCGCCCAGAACCTACCCTGTTCCCTGGCAGCAGACTTTTCCATTTTTGGAGGGCAGTCCCAGGCTCGGGAGCTGATACCTTACCTCTTACAGGGGAATATGAAAATGACTGCACACTATGGGGGAACCCAAAACAGTTCTCCCAACATAAATCCAGGTAAGCCTTGTACTGACTAAAATATGATTTATGTCTTGTCCTGTTCCAACTTCTCAATACAATTTTCCTGAACCAAAAGGGGAGCAGAAGGTGGAGCTAAGGAGGAAATCTCAGTATGAGCTAAAGCATTAACAGAGAAAAGAGCCATAGACTGAGTACGGAAAACCATAGACAATGGACTATGGAGAAGGGGAAGAAATGACAGGTTATGATCTGACCTAACTAATTGCTTTTGCAATCTACCTGCTTCCATTCTCTTCCTATACATAAAATCTTTCAAAAATCCCTACGTTCCTCACATCTACTCTCAACATCACGCTTTATACCCGTGCAGCCAGCACAGTTTGTCTGTCTACCTCAAAAATCAACATCCTGCTAACACAGCAATCATTCCTAAAGAACCTGACATTCTTAGCCTTGATTCCAGTGGAAAGCATCTTAGGATAAATAAATGCACAGTACCATGAAAGCAGCAAACAGCCAAAACTATGACACATCACTGTGGCCTATACATAATGGCACCAAGCAGAATTCTGACAAGCTAAACCATCCAACACACACCTGGTGGAGAACAGGTGTGCTAGACAATATTCCGAGTCACCCATTTGATTATCATCTTTTGGATGAATGCTGAATCGCTTATCACAGCAGAGATATAAACTATCTTTAACAGTAAGTAAGATTCATCCCAAATAATTATTATTACTGCCATAAAGTTGATTGATGAGACCAATGAATCACTTTGCTAGGCTCTCCAATGACTGTTCTCAAATGATAATTGACAATGGAATGATGTAAAGGTAAAGTTGGACAGCCAGCCATGTGGGAGAAAACCAATGGGAAAGGATGAAAAGCAAAAGGAAGGCAGCAATGCCATAACTCCAAACAATTATGCTAAATATAACTGAAAGGAGATGAGGAGCACTGACAATGATCCAGTAAAGACAATACCATGAATGCTGGATGCAAGGTCAAGATGCTCAGGATTATGTAAGGTTGGATAATGTGTCCTATAGCATTTATAAAAGTTATGTCTCATTTCTTTTCACATCAGTGTGAATGAAGTCTTTAGACAGAACCTGTTTGTGAAAGACAACAAAAGACTTTTGGTAAGCAATAAGGTAACTATAGCAACACCAAAGTCAGTGGAAGCAGGCAAATACAAAATCAGACATGACAACAGCATAACTTGGTAATTAAAGGTAACTATAGTTTCTTACTATTTTCAATATAATCAACAAATTATCATATGGGTGTTTAGATGGATTCTCACAAAACTATACTGTATCTTGTCTTAGCGTGTCACAAAGTTGTGGGGTTTACACAGCGACAAGTATTTTCCAAACATCTGAAGATTTGTACAACTGGGTGAACCTCCACCTACTAGTAATATTTTCTCATACAGCTGAGCAATGCCTTGCTTCAACAATCACCCTTAAAATATTACCAAGACAAACAGCTGAGTTTTTTTATTTTTAACTTAAAGAGACTTTTGGTACCCTCTTTTAAGGGCTACAGGTGGCCCCTCAAAAAATTTTTCAAGCATCTGAATTCTTATCCCCTAGAAGAGGACCAATTTTTTCTCAAACTTTTCCAAAAATAATTCTATCTATATTTGAACCCCAAATGAAATTTCCCTCCAGCTTTCTGCACGTTTATAAAACAATACAACATAGCACTACTACACGAACAGCTAATAAAACTACCTTACATTTAGCATTAAATTTCTCCACTCCATTATAATAACCAGCAGCAAGAAGTAATGCTCTTATAACTTGTCAAGGCATTAAGACATTATGCCACGACTTATGAAACACCCTATTGACACCTTGATTCCTCCTGTTCCTCACAGACAAGTCCATGGAGCACAGTTAGAATTCTAGCTAAATATACTGTGTTTATTACAATATTTGAGGTTCCTTCTAAAGTAGGCCCATGTAGATTACACATAAGTGGCCGAATATTATTTGGATCATTTCTATTTTGGCAGGTGAAGGATAGTGAAGAATCTAAATCCTTACCCTGCATCTCACTTGTAATTAAACTCAAGTCTTACTTTTGTAAGTCAATGGCTATTACTATCTTACTCATTCACTTTATTGCCTGCAAGATGTTCAAATCATACCATGGTATAGCCCATTTTCCAGTTCATGGGCAGACAAACCTTTAAGGCCGATCAATATTGGCTGGATGTGGAATGGAAGTGCTTCTAAGTATGGCATGGTGTTGGAGAGAGCTATCTCCAAGGCCACTTCTCTTCATTGGTGAGTGAGATGTGCACCTCAGTACATGGAGCAAGGGGGAAATAGGAAGATAAATATCAGTGGGTGCTTCCTACTCTAGTCATGGAATCAATTCATAATCATGACTGCTGGCTCCTCAAGACCTTTGGATTGGTGACCCAAGCACCACCTGAGGTACATGACTATATTCCTGAAGGGACCCTTTATCTCACAATATCTATCTCAACAGCCATTATTTATAATTACTTTTTACTTGTAATGAAGTACAGTAGTTAGCGTTTTCACAAACTACATGACAGTTTTCTTTTTTATTTAATTTTGTGTTTGTGCAGCAAAGCTGATCAGGCATGACACAGGAAGGGGGTACCATATCCCTTGGAGATATTCCTTACTTGACAGGGCCTGCTGGTGATTTTTTCCGCATTTTTTATTAATGTACCTTTCAAGATATTAAACATTATTATTATTTCAGCTACTGTTTTCAAGACTGCTATGAAATAGCTTACATGTAGTCAGACTACTGAGCTATTTTATTTAGCTCTCACAGGGCTGACCAAACATTAAATAAATTGACAGTTCTAAACTTCTCCACATGTGAGGAAAGGTAAAGACAACTTCCTTGTGTAATCTAAAAAATTAATGAAAATTACTTTTCATCTCCGAAATCATCTATGTTTAGGAGCCATTAGTAGCAAATATACAATCAGGCCTTAAAGATAACAATGGAAACTGATTATTTTTTGTGCAAATAAGTAGTCTTGCTCTGAAAGCTTTCATGGACTCTTGAAAATGACCACCAAAAAATAATTACACCACCAAAAAATAATTACAATGCAAGGCTATTTAAAAAAATATAAATATATATAAAAGTACATTTACATGGAAGCATTCTTATTGTTAAACAAAGTGCACACAGTGGGCTGTAAGAATAATGTGCTCCATTTCATACAAAACACTTTCAAAAAATCCTAAAAGAAAAATTCCCTTGAATAAAAAAGTAAAAAGTTCATTTCCTACAACATTTCCAAGACTAAAATATTATCAAACAACTTATGAAAAAATAGAGACACCAGTGCTATCTATCGCCTTGTGGATATACAACTTATCAGCAATTTCAGATTTCAGTTTTGGGTTGGCATACAGTATGATGATTTATATTTGAAGATTCTACTCAAGAATAGTTATCCATATAGGACTTAAAATTTCCATGACTGCAGAGAATTCTCATTACAGCAAAACAATGAATCCTGAGAGAGTACACACATAGTAATGCAAACTTTACAACATATCAGTAAGATTAATATAAATATAATCTCTACTCTAGTTCAAGTACAGTACTGCTTTTAAAAGAACAGCATGAAAGGTCGTCATATGCACAGAGTCTACCCAACAGTAGTAATTAAAGTCTACTAACTGACTAAAAAGCAAAACTACACTAACAGTACAGTATTCTTATTCTGAGCAAGACATACAGTACTGGAACTCAAACTACATAAGGCATGCACAATAACACTAGTGATGAGATATAACCATGTAATGATAACATGGTTATATTCATTACAGTATTGGAAAGTTGTCTATGGTTTATTTCTGAAAAATCTCACCAGCTAATAAAAATTAAATTGTATCTCTTGGGGACTTTCACACAATGTCTGTACTGTTTTCAACATAAAATGAATTTATTATGAGTTGCTATAATTCAATGACTGAAAAATTTAAGTACTGTATTACTATAATCCAGATTTAAAAAAAAAAATGACAACTTAGAGAGAGAGAGAGAGAGAGAGAGAGAGAGAGAGAGAGAGAGAGAGAGAGAGAGAGAGAGAGAGAGAGAGAGAGAGAGAGAGAGCAATCTGCTGTAAAAGTAATAACTGTTAATTTCATACCATTCCGAATTTCTTGCATCAATACTTTTACCAGCAAAATCCTACTAAACATTAGCTGAGGCAAAAGAAATATACAGTACCTTCAATAGATTTCTGATAATGATCCAAAATGGGAGTTTGTTTTGCTGAAGGATCCATACAGAGAACCCTATATGATACGGAGCTGTATCTGAAATCCATAAAGGGAAAAAAAAATTAAAATGTATGATAATCACAAAAAATTAAAATGTATGATAATCACTACCATCTGCTTTTATATCGCCAGGGTTATTAGTTAACCCTTACTTAAAGATAATTTGAAAATAATTTTTATTTTGTAAGTAAATGCTCAAACAAATGTTAGTTTGCTGATACCAGCAATTAGATTAAGTTCAGAGTTCAGAATTATACAATGCTTCATAACAGTTTAGTAGTAGACAAGACAGCCTCAAGGGATTCGTATTACAGTGCATATATAATATACTGTATTAATTTCACACTTGAAGAACCAGGTGGTTCTGCAGTAAACTGAACATTCTTTAGAGCTCGATGACAGTTCAATGAACATAGTGATGTGCATTAATAAGAGGGACCGAATCTACCAAACCCTAACCTAACCTAATTAGTAGGCCATGTTACTTAGCTGGGGGCTCCATCCCCCAGACCCCCTGGTAAAGGAAACTCCACTTTTTACCAAAAGTTCCTTTATAACACTGCACATGCGCAATGGCAAAAATATAATCAGTTCTGAGGTTAATTATAGTCGAGCAACAAAAAATAATGGTAAATTCTTGATACGCAACCAAAATACTATAAAAAAAAGTCAATTTCCAAGGTAATACCCACTGCGGAACTAATACTTCATTCTACCGAATTTTTTCTCGCTACTAGCCCTCCTATTTTTTATCCACTTGCTCCAGCGCCTGGCTCCCTTGCTTCCTTCCCACGCCATTGCCAGTGTGTCTGGGTTTAGAAAAATTAACCTTGTAACAGTGAAGTGTTGTGCAGTGGAGGGAGTGGCAATCCAGCCCGTCAGCACTCCTAGACCTAAGTCATTATGCTGCTCCCTTAAACTGGGAAGAAGACAGAGTGAAGTCCAATGGAGGCTGATGGGAGTTCCCCCAAGGGTAGTTGTCCCCTCAGTCAAGCCTGCTGCTGGTCCCAGGTATCAACAGACACCTGCTGAAAAGGCCTCTCTCTAGATTTGGTGGAAGAGGTGTCTATCCAGCCCCTTGGGTCTCCTAGACCAAAGGTCACTGTCCTACTCCCCTGACCCTGGGAGAAGACATAATTGCAGTCCAAGGGGCTTCAAGGGGGATTGCCCCCTAGGTAGCTGCCCCCAAGTAGAACCTGTAATTCATTCCCAGGTTTTGGCAGACAGCCACTGGAAAGGCATCTTCATTGATGTGTAGTGTTAGACAGCAACTGTAGTGTCTTGATGGATGTTTAAGTAATCATTCTTCAACTTGAAATCTTAACGAGCACCTGGCGCCAGTTCCTGTTCACCCGGTGCCTTTCCCGAATGCCGACACCAGTTCCAGAGTTCTCGGCAGTCTCCTTAGTACTGTACTTGGCGACTGTTTTTTATTAGAATACACAGCTGTTCTTTCTTGAGCGCCGGTCCCTGACTGAGCACCTGGTGCCGGTTTTCTAGAAGCCGGCACCAAGCACCGACTCCTCAGTTTTAGATGCCCACTCACAAGCTTTTCATCTCTATTCAGTTTGTTCCACCTTCAACTAGAGTTCAAGACGAGCCTACGTCGCTCCCTCTTAAGAGACAGTTAGTGTCTCGGAAGTCCCGTACTTTGCAAGGGGGGGGGTTAGACAATGACATCAGTATTCCGAGTTTAGGATCTGGTTGATGAAAGCTCCCTCCTCTGGTGTTTTTTTCTTCGTCCTCCAGAAGTCTCTCTAGGAGTTGGGAGTTGACTTTTGTTGGAAAGGGAGCAAGGCATGTGTCTTTTCTGTCTTTCCTCCCTTTGTTGTTCCCATGAATTAGACCTCCTTGCTGAAGGATTTTGTGAAGTGAAGGATAAGGACAGTTGGTATTCTTTTTAGAGATTTCCGCTCTTTTCTTTGGAATCTCTAGAAGAGTGCTCTAATGCTCCTTTACTACTGAGAGCCACAGACCTCTTCCTTAATACTATACAGTCTCTGCCATCTGCCAAGAGAATCACAGCTTTTTTCAGATGGTCTGCTAATTTTTTCCTCTTACTCAGAATACTGGTGGATGAGTCTCCTGGGGACTCTGTTGTCCACCAAGACATAGTCAGTTAGACAGACTTCCTAGGAGTGTTTTGCTTTCTTCCTCTAGTGCATACAGTTTTGAGGTTTCCGGCACAGACAGTAAGCACCGTAAAGTTTTTTGGTTCTTCACAGCCGCTGAAGTTCTCACAGATGATGGCTGCCTTTCTCCCCTTACTTCCACAAATAAGGAGACTGGCTTCATCTCACAGACCTCCTGCAGTTTCACTGTGGTTCCTTCTGCCTCTTCCTCAGCCTGACTCCCTTTGGAATGGCAATTCCTGCTCTCCGGAGAATTCTTTTGTTGAAAGATGGGCTCCAAGCAAGTGAGAAACGCCATGAACCCTCTTGGTCCAATGCTTCCTAGTGGTGTCCATTCACGAATGCCTGGATCATTTCCGAGCTCCTAGCGCTGATTCCTGTACGCCCAATGCCTGTTCCAGGGAACTTAGCACTATCTAACCAGTACTAGTCTCCTGCTACTGAAAGTCTAGCTCTCTTAAGGGCTTTTCTAGCTTTTTATTAGCGTGCCAGATTTTGTTTCCACCAAGAACAGTTCTGCATATGCTTTCAGTCTGTAAGAAGGGTCATCGAGTTCACACAAGGCGCTATCGAGTCCAATAAGAAATCGATCCCGAGCTGTCAGAAACTCACTCTTTCTAAGTGGACCTCGAATCCCCTGGTATGTTGGGATCTGTGGTATCTATGGGACAGGCCGACTTTGGGCCCGTTTGCTTCACTGAGGAACCTTTGTCTTCTGCTCTTGCGTTCTCCAGTCCCAAGACCTTCCAGCATGGGCAGCAAACACCATGCTGTAGGTTTGGTCCTGCTTGGACCACTACATCTTCCTACCCTTTTACATGGTCAGGAAGTGCTGAACATTTTCAGGCTCATTGCAACATTACAATGACCCTCATAGCCCTGTTCTGACCCATGATTTAATGACTCCCAAGCCTACCATGGTTGTTGGTGGACTCTCCAAGACTCTTTCCCCATCTGTGTCTACTCAGTCAACCACACTTAAAAGATACCACCAAGGGTGGCTCACTCTTACCTGGCCGGCTTCTCACAGCCCAGAAGCTTGTCAGAACGAAAGAATTTTAAGATGTAATACAGAGGGCATTGCTAATGCAGAAGTCAATCTTCTAGCTCATCTACCAGACTAAGTGAGGGAATTTCTGTGGCGGATGTCTCACACTCCTCAGCACTTCCTCCAAGGCATCGGTGACCCTATTGCGGATTGCCTCCTTCTCTGAGCAGATCTAGAATCTCTCATTTTCCTTCTTTAAGGAGTATCGAGTTACGTTTAACTCAATAACGCAGTTGCTCGTTTTTTCCCTTGGACTCTTTAGCCAAGAACGAGGGCCCTTCAAAGACCTGGATCCGTTTGTTCTTCCTTAAGAACTTATGGAAGAGAAGATGTTCTTGACAGCTGGGATCAGTGCCCTGAGCACCCAGGGTGCCTAGGAGCAGCCATCAGCTCCCGAGCTACTGGTTCTCCTAGCACCCAGCTCACCTGGCGCCAGCTCCTACTCGTCTGGTGCCAACTCTCCTCTCACCCTTAGATCTGGGAAAGAATAGAGAGCTCTTTATCCAGTTAGAGCTTTCAGGTACTAACTGAGCTAGATCGGAAGAGCAGAGGGCCTTTCATAACCTATAGCGTTCAGGGAAGGACCCTTTTCACCCTCTGTCTAAGAACGCATTATCCTTCATCCTAATGGACTTTATTTCTAAGACCACTCTCAGATTCAGGAGTGTTTTTTCCTATTTTTAAGTGAAAACTACGGATGTCAGAGCAGCTTCTACCTCATTAGCTATCAGGCACAAGATGCCCCTTTTCATTCTGCATTCGGCCTACTGGAAGTGTAATCGATCTTAGCTTCTCACTACTTTTAAAGAAAATTAAAACAGTGTTAAGAGTTTTATAGTACCTTGGTATAACAGGAGGAAGCACACGATTTTCCCCATCTTTTCACCTCACAGTAAGGTATCTGAGTTTTTGCGGAGAGCCGGGAAGGGGGAGGGGGGTTACAATGTACCTGGAACACCCACTACTCTCAGTGGATGTGTTGTGGCCTTTTTTCAGTGCAGGTGACAACGTTATCTGGTTGTTTTTCATTTTTTGTACTGCGCCCAAGGCAAGGGCACTTGTTTACACTTTGCTAGCCATCGGTCATATCCTTCGCTGCAAAGCTCCCACTTATGTAGAGGCGACCCCTGGCTATACCGCCACACCACTACAGGTTAAGTTGAGCACCAACCAGAGGCAGTATCTACCTGCAGTAGCTCTCTTAACTGATAGGGAATGACAAGCATTGTTGTCAATGCTGGCAACTTTTCTATTACAATTCATTACATGACTTAATGTTTTGGAGTAGAACACGTCCACGTATCCCACGTCCTTTCAATGTGGATTCAGCTATGTAATTACTTGATAAGTTACTAACTCGTTCCTTGTGTTCCCATTGGTGGACGATACTAGTCACCTACAGTAAACAACTGAAGCGCTGACCGCGCACATTTTTAATTTAAGCTGCTGTGTGAGTGGAACTCATGCTATGTAATTACCTGGTATGTGTATATAAAACTTTATTTTTGAGTATACATAAAACTATTTTATCATAAAAATGTCATATTTCTGTGATGGTAAGTTTTTAATAAATGGCTGGTCCAACTGCACATAATTCTGCTGTGAAGACAAGCACTGTTGGGCAAGGAAAACTGTTATGTTTTTTGTGCTGTGGCTACACAACCCAAGCATAATGAATATTTGGACCCATCAGTGTACACTGCATAGCTGGTAAGTGAGCCATCATTCTACTGTATTATAAATGGAGGAGATGGTTGATGAATCATTCTCTTGTTTCCTAAGGTATCTGATAGTTTTCCAATCTAGGTTATCAGTGTAACAGGATCTGGATGGCACAAGATTAAAGTACTATGTTATGAGACTTTTGAGTACTCAGCCAATTTGTCAATAGCTATCAATGTACCTCTTGGTAAGGGAGGGGATGTTTGAAAGTCATATTCATTCCTACATTGTCTCTTCCAGGTTTAGTTCTTTGTAGGGACATAATTTTTCCATCTGCATCCCTAATCAGCATCCAACCAGATGGAGGTGAAGAGGAGTGTCCTCTTTATGAGACACACTTCGTTACTGTTCTGGATACATGTGTTTTTCTTCTGCTACATCAAGTTATCTGAATTATCGATTCATCCTGATGTGCAGAATGATTATTTTTAGAGCCAAAAAATTACAGGAAAGTGTCTGACACCTGACCTCATCAGCCAAGTCCTAACCACACCCTTGCCACTGGCCTCTCTTTCAGGTACCTCTGACACCTGTTTCCAAAGACACTAAGCAAGCATCAATGAAATTACAGCTGGTCTTATTAGGTACAGTATTATATTGGTCCTGGAAGTACAAGTAGCAACAGGCAATGATACTGCTTGCTGTCAAGTGATATTTAAAGTTTTGGTTATCTGAACAGCCACTGTGTAATTCATTTCATGGCTAAATAATTTGTCTGCATATCCAACACTAGAGCTGTTTCCTCATTTTTGTAATCGTTGCAATTAGTTATTTGCTTTGTAGTCTTTTTCACAGTTGACACTTTTTGTATAATGTACACTGTCACATTCTTGTCCAAAGCGGTTCATGCAAACGGTGATGGAACTTTAAACGTGAAATAGTTGTACCACTGCAAGGGCACTGCTTTGTATTCATGAACTTGCAGTCTTTCATTTTCAATTGGGATGCATCCCAATTGCTTTTTTGAAGTTCCATTCTAATGTACAATTGTTTCATAATTACTAAATTTAGGAATGTCCACTATGTGCAGAATGCTTGGATCTGTAGTTTGTCAGAGGACTTGATACCCTTGTCCATTTTTGGGTTCAAAAGTCAATACCTGTACCAATATATCAGGGGAAAGAGGACAGTGTCAACAGTTAGTGGATCAGGAAGCACCGGAGAATTCAGAAATTGGTGGAGATTATCTACTATATCAAAATGAGTGTCATTTCCTTTACCTTCAGTTATGGTCGTACTTCAAGTACTTTTACAGACTGCATGGAAATAGATACTGTGACCTCCAAATGTCTTCAAAGGTTTAGGAATTCCCTTTAAGATCAGAAATGCCCATAATGTGATCCACAAAAATGACACCTGGGAGTGACCCGAGTCCCACAAAGGGGACTGTGCATGAGGAAACATATGCGCAATCATCTGCCCAGCAAACAAGTGAAGTCATACCCAGCAGAATGGCAACAGCAGGAGAAAACTTCTTAGCCTTCTTGAGGGGGTGGTCAGAAGGCGAGGCGGAAGACGGAATATGGCGACACTTCCTTGACCTCCCATGAGTCTGGGTAGCTCCATTCCTCTCCTCAAGTTCACCGAGGCCACAGTCAAAGCAGATATCCCCAAAAGAACATGAGCAGGAGCTGCCAGAGCAATGTAACATCCATCGTCACACACTCGAAGTCATGGGGGGAAGCAATGGTTCAAGTGCTGAAATCCTTATACACAAAGGCATAAAAAGGAAGTATCTCTTCCTGAAATGCCCCGAAAAAGCCACCTCACCAGCACACCAAATGTTCCAGGAAGGATTTCATGGAATGCCCAGGGAACCTCACTATACATTCAGCAGCCCCAGCTCCTAGGGACGTCTTGGGGTCAAACTACAAGGAGAATGGGGGAATAATTATCTGGTCTGAGTGTACCCTCCTAGGAGCAAATGGACACCGTCTTGGTGGAAATGGTAGGGGTTGGAGTTGGCAAAAACACAGGAAGGAGATGATATTGGCAAGTACTGCCCTCATTGGGTCACAGACTCTTCATCTAATTCCTTCTTGAACCACATTTCTTCCACTAGTTAGGAGACCAAGAGATAGTCATCACAGCTGACACACACAAAATCTCCTGGCTAAAGAAAAGCATCATTTGCACAACGTGTTGGTAAGTTCCGCCCCCAAATCAGCAGCAACTACAATATCTCATCATTATTACTCCAAAGATGAACTCTATTCATATGGACCAAGCCCAGAGGGGTCATTGACTTAATATTCAAGCTTCCAAAGAATATATATATATACATATATACATACATACATACATACATACATATATATATATATATATATAAAAGATCTACCTTATCAAGAAATAAAAAAATAAATTAATAAATTAACAAACATAAAATGTAAATTATTAAATTAAATTGCTAGGAGAACTGTATTTGAGTAGTAATGCATTTCATCTTCACTTGAACTTTTCAAGTTCCAATTGCATGACATCCTCTGGGAGACCCAAGCTTCAACATCCAGACCTGCTATCAATGAAAGTATTCCTTGTAAAAGATAAAGGTTTGTATTTTCATGAGAGCAAATAACAGTACCCTTCAAAAGACACCAGTAGACTTACTTTTCTTCTTCATACCCACACTAGAAAAAAATATACACAAACTATGTATACACAGAAAAACATAAAAGAAACTAAAACTTGACATTCAGACAGAGTGCAAGAAGACATCTTAATCTGAAAACTGCCAAAGAACATGTGCTTGCTTACTTCCTACAGTGGTAAGCTCCCCTAGCCAATTAATGACCTTGTTACCGAGCTTCACCAAAATAAGAAGGTGATGGTTTGTACATCTGTTTTAATGACTTTTCAAATGATATGCTATTTGGATGCATTCTAGGCCTTGTGATCTTCTAAGATTTTAAACAGTTTTGTTCTAAGTAAATATCAAAATCTGTGGTATTTATACCTTATTATATAGAATAAGCATTTCACATCAAAATAGTCTAAGGGCAGTATAGTCACTGCAACCACATGGGTAAGATTACCTTCAAAGACTAGGAAACAATCTGAGTGTACGAACACTAATATTCTAATACTTCTTGTCTTTCATGAGTCTTTTTCATGATAAACCAATTTATGAGCATTCTTTTGATCATAAAACAGGAATCTAGGCGAAGACAGGAGAAAAACAAGCAGTCAGCTACATTAAGTAGGGCAAGATCACTTACTACCATAAGTTAGGCTACATGGCAAGAGTAACCTACTGTAAAGTGGATTGGCCCATGGATTACGTTAACAAGGTTATATTTAAGACATAGACTTATGCTTCTCATCACTGGCCAACACAAAAACACTAATGACGAAACTTCCCCGTGGTCTGATTAAAACTATTAACAAAAATTTCCTTAAAAATTTGCCCAGGGTCTGATTAAAACTAGGGTAATTCTAAATATTATCTCTGTGCCTGTCTTTACCTTGGAAACTGTTTTTTTCTACACTTTTAGGGTTTCTGATACTGGCGGTGCATTTGTTTGTTGTTGGCCAAATGGAATGTCCCTTTGCCGTGTTTAGTACTGGCCAGGGGGGGTTACCCAAACGTTAACAAGTTATTGCATTTGCCGGACGGGATATGAACTGTTCCAAACAGACGTTATATACCTGTGCTCTGTCTTGTGAAGATCGCGTATGGAAACCCTTTGTTGGATGGACTTCAGGGTTAATTACATTTGTGCAACAAAAACTGAACGTAAATCCACAATTAGCAACCAAAAACCGCAGAAAAAGTAAAGTTAGAAGGAAATTGATGCCATGGAGCTACTACTTAGATCTACCAAAACTAGTAATAAACAAAATTTCCTTTAAAATTTGCCCATGGTCTGATTAAAACGTTAGTAAACAAAAATGTCCTTCCACATGGAATGATTAGGCCTTAAAGTCTATAGCCTAGCAACCAGGCTCGGTCAGAAGCTGGATTATTGTACGAAGCAAAACTACCATGGGTTGCATATAAAAAGTGTTTCAAGCAGGATGCATCGATAGCAAGATAGGACCAAGCTGATTTTTTTTGGGGGGGCGGGAACATTTTCTCCCGCTTCACCTGCCTGGGACCATAATATAGCTCAAGGTGGAAAAGACTGTACTGTTCTAGCCTGACACATCTTAATACTTTATCACCCCTTCATCCCTCAAGGTGTCCATCTGACATGTCTTGATGGACTTGGCCCATCAGGAGAACTGTCTCCCTAGCCTAATTTTTAACGTTTCTTTAGTATTTAATGATTCCTTGGAAATAATTAACCATTTCTTCACGAGCTAATACTCTTTAATACACTAAAACCAAAGGCCAGAAGTTAGTTCGGGAAGGTAAGAAACATGACGCGGAAATGAATGGGGTCATTATTTTAGGAGAGTTCTCCCTAAGGTTTAGAGGAAGCAACGACGGATGAATGTGGTTCGCCATGTCTCTCTCTCTCTCTCCTTCGGCAGCCCCGAGTCTTTCGCTACATATTTGCTTTACTTCTAACCACTTTGCCCAACTTTAGTTTGCTTTCCACCTTGGAGAGAGTTAATGGGGAGCGCCATGGTATGGACAGTAGGGAGGTGGGATCTAGGGTTACCTGTTCTCCCGCGACAAAACAAAACCCCCCCATTCTCAAACCCTCCAAAATGGGCGCCCATACCCCGCCACAATATCCCCCAGCCAGACCCCTCTTAAAACCCAATTCCTTCCATTCACTTTCACTGGGGTCTTCTGCAAGTCAAAAGCCTCTCGCCCCACCACTAACCTTGTAAACTGTCGTCATTCCAACAAGGGAGATATTCGATATCACTCGAAATCGTCCAAAAATTAACTTTTACTCGTCTGAAAACAAAGCAGCTACCTCTACTCCCCCTATGCGCGTTCGATGCGATTTTGTTGATCGCGGGATGGTGGAACGGAACGCGCGCGCTCTCTTTAAAGTTCTTTTTTATTATGACCACATTTGTCTCTTCTATGACAAACATATTATGGTTTCTCATGTCTTTACCATAATCATAGAGCTAAGTCACTGTTTTAAGATATGGGAAAGCTATATAATCCACTAGCTCTCGTGACTTCCAATTTGGGCATAAAAACTAGCATAAATTGTATCTTCACTGGTAGGGGTATTGAAAATAATCTGGTTGATTAAATCAATTCTTTCATATTTAATGCCCTTCAGTTCATGTGAGTATTGTAACAAAATGTAGTTTTTCAAAGTTTAGCCAAAAGTCGGGTCTTTTGTCCTTTCTTCTTTTCATATAAAAAAAATCACAAACAAACTAGTTCGTATATTATCCCGTGAACGCTCGTCTTCTTTTAGCATTGAATTAGTATAGATATTAACTGTGGAAAATTGAATTCTCCAGAAAATCAATACTATATAAGTTTTCATTATACTAATTTAACTGGTAAAATTACTAGAGAGAGGCGGAAGAATACTACTTGAGACATCGACGGTCTTTGTTTCATTCCAATTGTTTCTGCGATCACGTACTAGGCCGGTTATCAACATGGGATTCGGCGAGTATCCAGCTGAATATAATCCCAAAATTCATGGGCCTTATGATCCAGCCCGATATTATGGCAAAGGTAAGATTCACTTCTATTTAAAGCTTAACATAGTCAAGTATTTTGCAATATGGGGAGCTCCCAGAATAAAATACGAAGGTTTTTACCTACGTCGTCTGCCGACTAGAATCAGCTGATGGAATAACACTATGCTTCCAACAGGCCTAAGTCATGATCTGGCGGTTTCTTAAGTGACAGAGCACGGTCGGTTAGACAATCTATATTAATAAGTATTCTCTTTTGCAAAGTGATGGTGGACTTATTTGATTTTGCCCATTAATATTCTAGGCCGGGTCTATTACGTAACCTAGAGACACCTGAAAGCTCCGGTAACTGGCTGTATTAAATTTCTACTTCGAACAAGCCTATAGCCTAATCGGTAATCCTACATTTTAGGGGTCCAAATTCACACCTCCCTTGCGTGTTTAAGTTTTCTTTCCTATTTTCAGTATGTTCTTTCGACAGATCTGCAAACAGAAGTATATTTGCTAAAAACAAATGAGCAGTTTAGGCTATTGCGTACAAAAGCAGAGATTGTAAAAAAAAATATTGTAACGTACCCCGGGCTGTTTGCGTACAAAAGCAGAGATTGTAAAAAAAAATATTGTAACGTACCCCGGGCTGTTTGCGTACAAAAGCAGAGATTGTAAAAAAATATTGAGACCCCGGGCTGTTTAAAAAAAAGCAGAGATTGTAAAAAAATTGTAACGCACTGGGGCTGTTTGCGTACAAAAGCAGAGATTGTAAAAAAAATTGTAACGTGCGGGCTGTTTGCGTGGAGCAGAGATTGTAAAAAAATATTGTAACGCACCCGGGCTGTTTGCGTACAAAAGCAGAGATTGTAAAAAAATATTGTATGTTTTGCAGCAAAAGCAGAGATTGTAAAAAAAAAAAAACAATATTGCAGCGTACTCGCGGTTGTTTGTGGAGTGAGCGCTCTTCGGCAGCCACTTTCTGATAAAAGCCAATCTGAAAAAATGAGCAGTTTATCTGCTTACAAAAATAAAGTAAAATTAGCGAACAGAATCTTGATTTGTTTACACAAAAACATGCCCCAAACGGCCACCATCGTCTATTAACGAAAAAAATTGCTAAATTAATTTCACAGTGAGAGGTATTTATTATATTTCGACTTGAAAACACTTTGTATAGTGAAAAATAACCTTGTCCCATGTAAATAAAGTATCTAGAGATTCATTTACACTAACTAGAAGCAAGTAGAAGCAAGAAAAGTGCTCTGAATTGAGTTGAACACAGCGAAATAAGCTTACCGCTTAATCGTTTTCCAAACCAAAACATTAATCGCTATGATCACAATTTATAATACAAAAGCAGTATGAAAATACATACAGTATTATTGGATAAAATGAAGTAATGGATAATTTTTAAAAGATCAATGGAAAAGATGCATATTCGTTATGTTGGTGTTTGTAAAGTACAATATTATGTGAATGTAGGCTAGGCTACCATATATGTATACAATATACCATAGTGTAGGCTAGGCTATATTCGAGATATGGTTTTTCCAACAAACGATGTTTTTTGGAACCTAACCCCTTTATAAGTAGGATAATACCAGTGTATAGGGTAGTTTGCAGTTTACGTTGACGCCACGTAACGCCATTTGTCCCGTCCGCCAAGGTAAGTAGTTCCACACAAAACGCCATGTTCTCTATCTTTCTGGGGGGGGTCCCGGCTAGTTAAGGGCACGCCGCACTAGGTTAGGTTAGGTTGGTTAGTTATGGTTTCATCGTTTTAGTACCGATTTCGTATGTTGGTATTCCTCCGCAACTTGAAGACTGGCAGACAACACCCGCGTCAACATAAACTGCAGGCGTATATATATATATATATATATATATATATATATATTTTTTTTATAAATATTACTGCTGTTATATCGTAACATTTGATTGTAAATAATATCAGCCTGACCAAGACCGGAAAAGACGCGTTGTCTATATAGGTGCGTCTTCAGTTCAAACCTTAACGTCCGTTGGAGAACGGGATAGGTAAGTTAGGCCTTTACCCTATAGGAAAATTTCCCTATCAGCCTTAAGAATAGGTGGTCCTAAGGTCCCTTTTTCCTTCCTACCTGTCTCTTGGCGAATGTTTTTAACAAGAACGTGGACCTGGGGTGACTGTTTTGACCTAGGCCGTCAGGGAACTTCAGAGAGACTGGAGCATTCGGAGAGACCACATGTTCGACAGGGCCTCTTCTCCTTTTCCTTGTCTATTATCCTATTAGTGAAGTGAAGAAGCAATTATAAGACCCCCGGCGGTGTCGGTGCGCACAACGTTATTCTAAGGTAAAGTCGCTTTTTGTTCAAAAACTTCGCCCATTCTTTTATCTTTTTCTGTATTTCGCATTTCTTTGTTTCCCCTTTCATCCCCCACTTACTGTATATGTGTTTACTAAGTCTAGATTAAGCCTAATTATTATATTGTGAGCTTCAACCCGTTATTCCAGTAAAATACCTAGGATTTAGGGTAAGCAAAATCAGGTTAAATCTCGATGCTTTGTATGCCTCGCGTCGAATGTTTGGAAGAACTGTTGCGTTTAAAATCAAATTCATCTCAAATATTCTTTGTTAAGTTAATAACCCTTAACTGGCGACCTTTGGCTAATTAACGACTGTCTTTGAGGTTAACTTTTGGCTTCAAGTGGCAGGTTACGTGTAATCTTGGTTTGCAGGGCCGTAAAATTACGTAAATTGAATAATACATGATCAACCAAGACCCTCACACGTAATAATATATATATATATATATATATATATATATATATATATATATATATATATATATATATAATATATATATATATATATATATAATATATATATATATATATATATATATATATATATATATATATATATATATATATATATATATATATATATATATATATATATATATATATATATATATATATATATATATATATATATATATATATATATATATATATATATATATATATATATATATATAATATATATATATATATATATATATATATATATATATATATATATATATATATATATATATATATATATATATATATATATATAATATATATATAATATATATATATATATATATATATATATATATATATATATATTATATATATATATATATATATATATTATATATATATATATTATATATATATATATATATATATATATATATATATATATATATATATATATATATATATATATATATATATATATATATATATATATAGATTAGTGTGAGGAGTCAGAGTCAATCCATACTTAAAATCATCAATGAAGGGCAGAGGACACACAGATATACAAGCTGACTTTATTCCAACGTTTATAATTATCGGATTAATTACATCATCAGGGCTGTTAAAATATGAAAATAAAATTCTTTGTAAAATCATAAAAGCTAAAAATAAAGGCTAAAAGTTATTCATACAAAATTTTCACAAATGTACACAAACGTTAAAATTAGAGAACAAAAGTTTTAAAAATCATTACGTTAAAATGAAGGTAACAGAGTATACAGTAAACTAAAAATTGAAAACCATCTGTGAAAGGTTACAGAACAAAGATTAAGGACCGACCTAGAGGGTGACAGCTTTAAACTAAACATAAACATAAATAGAAAGAACACAAGTCAGGACAAATATAGAGGAGAGGAGGACGTGTGAGTGTTTAACGACGGAACAAGTTGTTTGATGAAAAGTGATTCCAGGATAACAAGGTCTTGAGGGTTGGTGGTATGGCCTAAAATGTGGAAGTCTTTATTATCAATGTGTGTTTTTTTAAATTTTTTGAGTGATTTCTGAATGTCAAACAGGGACCTATGTAGGATCCACCAGTAGACTCCTTAAGGTGCGATCGATTCTCATCGTGGCGTAAGCTTCCGTACAGGTAGCAGAATTTCAAACCCAGAACATTCCAACATCAGAAATCACTCAAAAATTTGTAAAACACACATTGATAATAAAGACTTCCACATTTTAGGCCATACCACCAACCCTCAAGACCTTGTTATCCTGGAATCACTTTTCATCAAACAACTTGTTCGTCGTTAAACACTCACACGTCCTCCTCTCCTCTATATTTGTCCTGACTTGTGTTCTTTCTATTTATGTTTATGTTTAGTTTAAAGCTGTCACTCCTCTAGGTCGGTCCTAATCTTTGTTCTGTAACCCTTTCACAGATGGTTTTCAATTTTAGTTTACTGTATACTCTGTTACCTTCATTTTAACGTAATGATTTTTAAAACTTTTGTTCTCTAATTTTAACGTTTGTGTACATTTGTGAAAATTTTGTATGAATAACTTTTAGCCTTTATTTTTAGCTTTTATGATTTTACAAAGAATTTTATTTTCATATTTTAACAGCCCTGATGATGTAATTAATCCGATAATTACAAACGTTGGAATAAAGTCAGCTTGTATATCTGTGTGTCTCTGCCCTTCATTGATGATTTTATATATATATATATATCTATATATATATATATATATATATATATATATATATATATATATATATATACATATATTATATATATTATATATATTATATATATTATATATATATATATATATATATATATATATATATATATATATATATATATATATATATATATATATATAATATATATGCATGCAGCCCCATATTCACAAGGGATGCTCACCAGACCCCATGAAGAGTTAACACACCCATTGAAGATGCTTATACTGTAACTGCCTGTCTTGAAAGTTCAAATACCAAATGTATACCTGAAGTATCATCCTACATCAAATAGACCTTGAATTATTTCCTTATTACTGTATTAATCTTTTAATATATATATTATATATATATATATATTATATGTGTGTGTGTGTGTTTGTGTATGCGTATATATACAGGAGCCTCGATGGCTCAGTCGGTTACAGCAGCAGCTTCGGACTTCGTAGAGGTCTGTGGCGCGGGTTCAAATTCGCAGCCGACTGATCAGAGAGGCAGACACTTTGCTATCCGTGTAGACATCCCGGGATTATATATGTAATCAACGGATAGGTTTGCTTAAAAAGCAAATGGGTGTTACAGACTAAATACACACACAAAACAAAGCCACTACAACACCTTCTAAAAACATAACAAACATCTCACACGTCTCGAACTCTCCCCTACCCGGCGCAACAACATCTCGCTGCAGGGAAGAAAGGGCGTTGGGTCGGGTATGATACATGAAACATACGCTACCGGGGTCTAAGCGATGTCAGGCAGGGCAGCCGATCGAGACTACAGGTCTACCCCAAAGCCAAATCAAAAAGTCCTTCAAAAGAAGGCATCGTGCTTACCCCATACAAAAATGGGAAAAAAGCACGTTAAAAGAAGAAGAAGAAGAAGATATGTATATATATACATACATAGAAACTTGCCTAAGAGAAAAAGTAGTAGCATAGACTGATTCGAAGTCTTGATAAGACAGTATCTGCAAACATTACTGTTGACTGTATTTATATGTGAGTGTGTATTTATATATTATACATACACACATTCCTGTAGTTGGTTTGAATAACTTTTTATTTTTTAATTTAGAAAGAAGTGTTTGACAATAATTTTTGTATTCTTTCAGCTGATATTCCCTTTGGAGAAGTGAAACTTGGTGAACTCCCTGGATGGCTTGGCAGACGTAGCATTGCAGGCATCCCTGGTGCTGTTTCCAGGGCTTTCTGGAGGTGGCAGCATAAGGTAAGCTTATTCTTTCTCTCTCTCGAAAGTACAGACACTACACTGTATGAATGAGCTACTTTCCGAACAGCTGTTCGTAACTTGATTTGTTTGTAAGTTGGTTTTTTAATATTAAGTGCACAATTTTTGTCGATGCGTACATTCAGATTTTGCTCTGGGTGCCTATTCTGCTGGTAAGGATTTTTGCAAAGAACAGAACATGAAGAGAAGAAGAAGCATCATCTGTTCCTTTATCCCCTTCCCTGTTATCCCGAATATTCTCTTGATTAACTACCATGTATTCTTACAGTCACAACAATATAAGTGAAGTTTTGGAGTAAAAGAACAGTACAGGTCAGCCATCACTAATCCAGCATCAGTGGAACCTGCAGGGTGCTGGATCAGTGATTTTGCTGGTTTATGGAGTGTTTAGGTTAAAACGCACTTAACCCAACAGTAACCCCCTCATCCTACTTTTAAAATACCCTGTAAATCAGTACAAGTTGGTTAACAAGGAAAATAGAAAAATTAAATTAAAATGAAGTGAAATTTTAATGAAGCACTGGCAAAATAAATGTTAGAGGCAACTCTGTTGACTTACACAAGAAAGTTCATAACTGCTGCCTCCAGGGTGAAGAGCTGGAAAAGGCAACTAAGTGCTTTTACTTGTCTTGAGGTGAAGGGCTGTTGGGGTCCCATCTTCTTTATCTTGGAATTTTTTTTATATATATATTTTACACTATTATCATTTATATTTTTACAGTATTTTCTCATATATCTACAACCCAAAAGATAAACATAACTATGCTGTAGGGTATGAACAAAACTTGTTCACTGGTGTCAGTCAACTTGCAACAGCTTGTTTTGGCTTGTGGTGTTGTGATTATTTTTTGATTTATATTTTATGCTATATTCTCTTATTTTTTTTATTGTATTTTCTCATTTTTTATTTTTACAACCCAAAAGATGAATGCTGTTTTGTGTGTGGGCTACATACAATCGCATAAACTCATTCACTGGTGCCGGCAAACTTGCTACAGCTTGTTTTGGTTTTTGTTATGCTTATGAATTTTTCAATTTTGCAACGCAAAAGATAAAGGCAGTCTGTGTAGGGTACGTACAAACACACAAACTCATTCACGGGCATCGGTGAACTTGCTACTGATTGTTTTGGTTCATGTTGTTTTGCTTATGGTTTTTTATTTATATTTTACACTATTCTCATTTATATTTTTACTGTATTTTCTCATTTTACAATTTTACAACCCAAAAGATGAACGCTATCGTGTGTGTGTGTGGGGTACGTACAAACTCATTCACTGGCCTCAGTGAACTTGCTACAGCTTGTTTTGGTTCATGTTGTTATGCATATGGATTTTTTATTTATAATATATGCTATTTTCATTTATATTTTTATTGTATTTTCTCATTTTCCACTTTTACAACCCTAAAGTTAAATGCAGTCGTGTGTTGGGTATGTACCAATGCACAAATTCATTCACTGGCGTCTGTGAACTTTGCTACAGCTTGTTTTGGTTTTATGTTGTTATGCTTATGCTCTTTTTATTTATATTTTACGCTAATCTCCTGTATATTATATTTTTACTGTGTTCTCATTCTTTATTTTTACAACCCAAAAGATAAACTCGGTCGTGTGCGTAGAGTACGTATGTATGCACACATTCATTCACTGGCATCAGTGAGTTACAACTTGTTTTGTTTTGTTTTATTATGCTTGTGATTTTCTTATTTATATTTTGTGCTATTCTCATTCATATTTCTACTGCATTCACTCATTTATTTTACAACCCAAAAGATAGATACAACCATGTGTGTAGGGTACGTACGTACACACACAAGTAGTGCCAACAAACAGTAACAACAGGTTGTTGTGGTGACCCAGGAAAGTTGAAATTACACTAGTCAGAATTAGAGCTGGTTTAATGATGGTTGACCTGTATCTTATTAATGGATTTCTCTTATTTTTATGATTAAACTGCTGCTTAAATGCAAGGCTTACAGTATACCATATCATATCAATATTGTATCTCATTTATTGGGGGTGAATCTTACCTGCTGTTAAATATGGTTTATGTCACCACGCTGATAGGCGAGTCGGCATTCAAAAAAAAGATCGAATGACCGTATAGTACATCTGTTCTCCACAGGTGTGTTTCGAATGTTTTAGCTCGTTTTCAAAATTCGTGCTGCCTTTGTGTATAGGCGCTTGTTGGTAATTCATGTCTGTTTGCTGCTACCATGGTTCTGTACATTTATTTATCCTAGGATGCCCCCACTGGAATCAAGGCTAAGAAGGTCAGTTCTGTAGGAATGATTACTGTGTTAGCAGGATGTTGATTTTATATTAGATGCACACTTTTTTCCAGCTGCAGTGGCACAAAGTGTGATCTTGAGAATAAATGTGAGGAAGTAGAGATTTTCGAAAGACTCTGCTCAAGTTCATTATTGTAGGAAGGAGGGAAGCAGATAGTTTGCAAAAGCAGTTAGTTAGGTCAGGTTATCAACCTGTCATTTCTCCCCCTTCTCCAGGTCCTTCATCTAGCTATCCATACTCAGTCTAAGCTTTTCCTTTGCTAATGCTTTAGTTAGTACTGAGATTTCCTCTTGAGCTCCACCTTCCACTCCCCTTTCGGTTCAAGAAAAGCATGTGTAGAATTTGGAATAGGACATAAACCTTGTTTTGGTTAGTACAGGGTTTGTCTGAATTGGTTAGGGAACCAGTCCAGGTCCCCTGATATTGTTTGATCACTTTCACTTTTCCTTTATTAAGAGGTAAAGCGTTGGTGCCCTTCCCCGTCCGTAGCCCGAGCCTAGGGCTGCTCTGCAACAGCTGGAAAAGTCCTGCTGCCAAGGAACTGGGTCGGTTCTCTGGGCGATGTGGTTTTGTTCCCTCCGTCACCCACCTCTCCATTTTTCACTCTCCGGGTCTCATATAATGCGTTATTGAAAGACTGTTTTGGGAATGTTAATCTTTGCTATGTATGCAACTTTTACCCTCATTGGCACATAGTATGAGGTTGTTAGCACTGATAGGACTAATTATATAGGTATAGACAGTTTTAGTATTAATAATGGTTCTTTCTTTTAATCTTCAGCTGGACAGAGTCAACAGACTATAAACCCTAGAGGGCTCCTAAGGGAAATCAGCCTGCAAAGAGGGAAAAGTTATAGGAATAAGCAATAGATAATTAAATATGAGCAAACAGAAAATAGAAATGATACACCTGAATTCAGGAGACATCAGCAGAAATCAGGAATGAATTTGCTCCTCGCTTAAACACGAGATCAGAAGACTCCACAGCTGCACATGGCAAACTATTCCACTCTGTAGCTATAGCCAAAATAAAACTCCAAGCAAACTTAGTAGTATTAAGCCAGATACTAGAAAATGAAAGGCTATTTGCAACAGTAGCTTGCTTAATGTTGCAAGCAGAACCAGCTAGGTCAGGTAAAAAAAAAATATATTTGTCATTGTATTCCATTTATGTAACAAACATAGGAACTCACTTATGTCTTTACTAGAAGTCAACATCACATAATTGACTGATGACATAATTCGATCAAGAGTGAGATGAGAGTCAGCACCCAAAGACTGCACTGGAGAACAGTACTCCAAACAAGGAAAAGGAGTTAAAACACTCAGAGATGACAACTGTATCACAAAATACTCAAAAACATTTCTGGAAGATATGCTTCTCAACCAATACTGCACCATTTTCAAATGGAGGAGCTAGGTGGTGTTCAAGACTAGATAAAGACTTGTATTGACAGTACAACCCCTGTACATCCTCACAAACAGTTGCCATTACCAGCAAGTTTTAGGGAAGTTGGTGAATGTGTTGCGGATGAGCAGCGGCATACTTGAAGTACAGAAGGGAAGCGCATCTTCAGAGTGTCTCAGTAGGTTCTTGCTGAAGTGAATTGCCTTGGTGTTTCAGCTTGGAACCATGTCTAAGGTTACCTTGAAGTGCAGGTAATAGTGTTTGATTGCTGGCAATGAGATGTGTATGTATCAGGGTTCAGTGATACTTCACTGACTTTCAGGTTATGTACCAGAAGGGTAGAGATTTTGTTACTAAGGCAGGCACACTCAGATCATTAGATAACAATTTTGTTGACCCTAAGTGCCAGACCTAAGTAACAAGATCACTGCTACCAGCCCCAGGGATGATGATGTCGGACACAGACAAAGACTAACTCTTACATTTAACATTTACACTCTGTTTACACTCCCAATTTAGGAAGGTCAAAGGGGTAACCTCTCAAGTTAAGACATTGAATTTTGACAAAGATTGATTTAAAAGAATTTGTATGATTACTTTCCCAGTATTCTGTGTTGGGTCTGTAGCCAAACACATCATTTATCTGATGCCTGTCACCTTTTGTCTTCATTGGTATCCATATTTCCCTGAAGAGTTTAAATATTCACTAATTGGAGAAGAGATTTAGTAGGTGTTAAGATATGCAGTTAAATGGGCTTTATAGAAGCAAAGGTTACCAGAAGCTCATTTAGCAAGTAATGCTACAGCACCTCTAAAGTGATGCCAGTGGCAGGGGTATATGGAAAAACTGAAGGAAACTGTTTTCATCGAAGATCAGTACAAATTCCTTTCTTGTTTATCATTGTAGTGGAGATTGTTGTAAAGGGGCACAGAAAGAGATACCTGTGGGAGATGATACACAGATGACCTAGTTTTGATGACAGTATCAGGCAAGTGCTTTAGATGTTACAATGAAAGTATGAAGCAGAGAGGGTTGAAAGTTTGTGTATCTCATATGGAAACTGAAGAGAGATATAATGGTAAATTGATTACTGTGTGCAAGATTACTTGCAAGATTGCAAGTAATGGTAATTACAGGCAGTCCCTCAGGTTAAGATGAAGATCCATTCTTACAGCTTGTTGTAGGTTGAAATTCGCTGTAAGTCGGAACAATAAGTTTATGTTGGAACTGCGGTAACAGCAAGTTTTCAGGTTTATGTTGGAACCACGGTAACATCAAGTTTTCGGTGTTATGTCAGAACTGCATCATAACGTCGGGTTTTCGGCATTATGTGAGAAGCAGATTTTTTGTGAATATTTTTGAATAGCTTCGTCAGATCAGAATGGCATTGGTCAAGACAGTCGTAAACCAGGGACTGCCTGTACAGATTATCAGCACTTTAAAATTAAATGGAGTAATGATTTTACAATTACCTAAAATGTGTAAAAAAATATCAAGGTAGAAGTGCTGGAGACCTGCTTCTGGCTGCTTACTGGTTTGTTAATGGACAATAAGAAAGAGTGGCAACAGCATTGATATAGTGGAGGAGATTGTTGGTTGATTGATAAATGAGTGTATCTCGATGGTAAACAGAACTAGAATCTGACTAGCATAAGGCCTGTACTTTTCAATGCAGCAATAACAACATTTTAAAGGTGTAATTGTAAAGCTGAGATTCATAAATAGGTTAAATAATTTATTTTCACAAATTAGCGTTATTATTGTGGTTACTGGCAACAATTCATGAGTCGAGTGCATTTAGTAGATCATATTACAAATGAAGCTGCGTACTCTGGTATTGCGTCTGTAGGCTGGAAAATAGCTGAAATCTAAATCCTAAGGTAATAGGGAAATATAATGAGTAGGTAAGAGTAGTAGATTTAAGTAATGTTACCAGGTTTGATAGGCATGTTTGTTATTTAAAAGTAATGAAACATGCTGAAAAACATTAGAACTTGTTTGTTTACTGTACTATATATGAGTATGCAGTCCTGAATTTAAAGCTTTTTGGTATTCCTTGTGATCATTTTATAATTAGGTGCTTTTAAAATATTTTGAAATTACAGGGTTAGTAGGTTAGTAATGGATACTGTAAGTTAATGCTTTATCACATCATTCATATTTACACTTCATAATCACTATTTTCCTTCCACAGTATGTTCTGCCAAAGAAAACTAACTTTGCTCCATACGGACAGTTGGTAGTTGGATCAATGATCTTTTTCTATCTGATCAACTATGGAAAAATGGGTAAGTAATATTAGCTCTTAAGGTCTGAGATTGCCTTACGTGAGTGCTGTGAGATTTTAATTTGCAATTACATTTTTAAAACGAGTTTTTAATAGTTTCTGTTGAAAATGATTCAGTTTCCTATGAGATTTAGCTTTTCTGGATTTTTGTTCTGCAGGCCCCAAAAACATTGTAAAGTCTGCCTTTGAAACATCATGGTGGCATTATGTTAAAGGATAATTGATTCTGAAGACACATGAAAATATTTCCCATTGCTAGATCAAGCTTTGTTAATTTCTTATTGTCAGTGGTTTTGTCAAACCCATCACCCGTTCTTTTAATGTCCTGACTCTACAGTAGAACTTCCAATAACCTTTCACCTTTTCCCCGATACTGTCATATAATAAGACAGCATCAGCTGTACTTGTACATCTATATTAAAACTGTGTGTGTATGTGTGTGTGTGTGTGTGTGTGCAATATTAAGTTAGATTGTGATTAATTTTTCCACTATATAACTTGTAATTGTACTGTTTGCTTGCATATGGTATATGTATATATTGCATGAAGGTATTATTTTTATTGTATAACTACTGAAGTTATACTATAATTATGTATGAAGGTACGCTATATCGTGAAGCTTACAATATAGTATTAGTGGATATGATAATGGAAGTTAGTAAATATTTAAAAATTTTTAAAGCATGTTAAGTATAATTATACATATACTATATGTTATAAATAAAAATTTATTTGTATATTTTATAGTAGAATGGGGTGAAGGAAAAAAGTACAAATGGTGATAAAAGCAACAGATTTGGCATGAGAACTCTGTCCCCATAAATTAAAGTCAAGCTCCAGCCACCTCAATATTTAGCTATTTGCAAGATGGCTGACACTTTCCAAAATGCTGGCGAATTGCTCTGTATTTTAAATACAGGCAGTCTGGTTATTAGCGGAGGTTCTGTTCTGACGCCATGGCGATCAGCGAAAATTGCTGATAACTGAAAATCAGCAATTTTTGCGGCTTATCGGCGCTGATAATCGGAGATCAGCGCCTCTGTTAAGTGTGTATCAGCACCAGTACCCGATTATCAACGCCGTTAAGTATGTATCAGCACCAGTACCCGATTATCAACGCCGATAAGTGGAAATCAGCGATTTTCAGCAGTTACTCTTCAAGCCGTCCCATTTGCTTTTACAGGGGAAACATTGGTATGTATGTAATTCTCAAGAGAGAGAGAGAAAAACAAAAATACATATGCACAACAAAAATACAGTATTTAATAAGAAGATTGTGTAAGTAAATTTTTCGGGTACTCACCAGTGATGAATGTTGATTGTAGGTGAATGATGATGAATTAGTTGTGCAGTCCGATGAATGACGATAAGGATATGACTACACAGCAAAGCAGAGTAGTTACATCTCCTCTGTGGGTACCTCTTTCCCTTCTTCAGGTGGTTTGGGAGGCACTTTAGACAATTGGGAAGGCTCTTCTTCAGGCTTTTGGGGAGGCACTTCAATCACTACTTCAGGGGTTTGGGGAGGCTTTGGAGGGTCCTTGTTCGTCTGTTTGATGAACATGGTAGTAGGCAGCTGCTGTCACTGCTTCTTTATGCTGATGAGGGCTGGATCATAGGGCTCCAATACTGCATCAAGGGCATTTGAAAACTTGAGGAGCATTCCAGTAAGGATCCCATAACAAAGCCACATCCTGCACCTCCTTGATTATCCTCTTAAGTTGGGACAGACGTTCCAAAGACAGGCCCTCATCCTCCTTGTATCCTGAACCTGGCATGTCTTCTTCCTCGCTGGCAGACTTTGTCAGCTCTTCCAAATCTTGCCATCAGGGGTCTGAGTGGGAATCAATTAGGGTTTCTACTTCATCCTCAGTGATGTCATCGAAGCCTTCACCCCAGATTCCTTGCCAACTGGACTGCCTTGTCAATGGCCAAATGTTGAATTTCTTCAGGAAAGAAGCCCTTATAATTGTGAACACACTCCGGCCACTTCTTCCAGCATGCGTTCGGGGTCTCTTTCTTCATAACCTCAATGATCGGTCGATGACGGAGAGACATGGCAATCGTGAATTTACGCCGCCAATACTCCTTCAGCGTAAATTCACATTGTGTCCATTGCATTCACATTCAGTGTCCATTGCATTCACAAGGTGCTGGTGGGAGTTATGGGTGTAGAGTGCATTGAAGACACAGATCATGGGAGGCTGCAGAAGAGAGGTGGTGTTGGCAGGGAGGAACTCGAGCTGGACTCCCTCATAATAAAGATCGACAGGGTGGCCACCAGCATTATCCGTAATCAACAGCACCTTAAGCTCCATACACAGGTCACTGAGATATTGCCAAACTTGAGGGATGGAGCTTTGGACAAACCAGTGATCCAAGCCTTGGGGTTGTGCATCCAAAACACAGGTAGCAAGTGCATGGTATAATTCTTGAGGGCCCTGGGGTTTGCAGCCTTGTAAATGAGATTTTGTTTTAGCATGAAGCCAGCTGCATTGTCACACATGACAAGGGTAACCCTATCCTCCTGGGTCTTAAATCTGGAGGCTTTCGCTTCATCCTTCGTGAGGAATGTCCAGGATGGCATCTTCCAGAACAGGTCAGTCTCAACCATATTGAGCACCTGTTCTGGATGGTAGCCCTTCTCCTTTATAAGTTTCTTGAAGGTGTTCGGATATTTTGTGGTTGCTTCCGTATCTGCGGATGCTGCCTCTCCATGCAGAGAAACATTATTCAGTTGGAACTGCTAATTAAATCTGAGGAACCCTGGAACCACCCCTTGCTGGCCTGAAAACCTTGAGGAGCTTACAAAGGTCCTGCTTGTACCTCTTCCTCCTCTTCTTCTTCCGTGGGTTCGTCGAACCCCAAAAATTCAAATTCCCCTTTGCCAGCACCTCCTTGTGCCTGTACTACTACGTCACTGCCTCTGTATTAGTTGAATACTGCTGGTATAGTTTTTGCACTTTTTCAAGAATAAGGTTAGTGTCCAGCAGTGTGTTCTTCTTTTGGCAGTCTTGTATTCAAAACACCAGTGCAGATTCCATCTTCACGATTGTCTTATCCAGCACTGTCGAAGCTGTTTTTGCACTACCGAAGCAGCTCATACAACCTTTCGTATCTCGGCTGCTGCTGCTGCTGTTTTTTTTATAGGGCAACCAGGAGGATTGTCAACCCTGAATAACTAAATAAACAGCAAGTTTGGCTAGTTTACCCATGATTTTACACCGAATAACATCGCTATATTTGCTATTCACTTAGCCATTTTTTCCAAAAGGAAAATTGCTATGTAAACACATTTTTTTGTTCATGAGAATAAGAGTTCTTGAATGATAGAAAACCAAGTGTTATTCTGGGATGCTTACAAGAAGGTAACCTTAATTAGCTCATCTCCTAAAGTGATTATAATAAGTGCCGGCTGAGAGCAGGGCTTCGGTGTGAACCTTTTGGGTGAGAGCCAGCCTTCGATCGGAAAGGGCTAAAAAAGAAAAAAAAATAGATAAAAACCTATTAAATTGCAAGAAAAATAATAATAAGGTAGTGATGCATTGCATTTTTTTATGAACTTCTGAAGTTCCAGTTGCACAACATCCTCTGGGAGGCTGTTCCATAGTCCAATGGTGTGAGGAATAAAGGACCCCTGGAACTGAGAAGTTTGAGAGCGAGTCACTTTACTGCATATTGGAGCTGCTGTTTAGCAAATGTGGTTGCTCTCGGCAGATGTTAAGTGTACTGTATTGCGATGCTTTCCCCTCATTCTGTTGCTAGTGTTGCAGTGCTTGCAGCAGTGCAGGTGATGTTATTTGTGTTTGTGGTTTTGTATATTCTCTGTATGGCCCCACCTCATCCTACGAGGGTGAGAAAGGTGTTAACCCATCAGAAGTAGTTTGAAGTTGTTTGGAGAATCGAGGCAGGCTGGTCTATGGGATGTATAATGCAGGAGTATAGTTGCTCAGTCAACCTTGCAGGATATCAAGAATGCCAAGGACAAGCTGAAGTGGTACTGTACACAAAAGACTTGGGGAAGACATCAAGGAGCCAGCCCCACAGGGTGATGGCAAAACCCTGTTGTGGGGAGATGGAACAGTTGATCTTCATTTGGTTTCAGATTAGGCATGGGCTTTTTTTAACAAGATGACTCATGGCAAAGTTTTGGTTGCTCCTTACCCAATAATGGGGTTGATGATAATCTCTCAGTGATTTGGTATCATTTGGTGAAGGCTTGGTTCTCCTCTAAGATCATTTCCAATTAGTTCTACAATCAATTTTGTAAGGAGGTTGTTTGTAATCAGACACAGGACCTTGGCATTGCTTACATCAGGTGAAGGATTTGCTTCTCTTGGACAGGGTGCCTACGCATCCCATCATAACCCATTAGGTTGGTGACGAAGGTCGTATTAGTGTCATATTTTGCCTCCTAATACGACTGCCCTCATATAAACAGTGGATCAGTGTGTAACATCAAAACTGCTGTACCAGAGAACAAGCAGAAGGGCAAGGTTTGGATACATGTGGGGAACAGACACTGGAAAATCTTCAAAGGTACTCTTAAGTCTGCCATCTACAACTTCACATATGCTTGGAAGGACGTCACTGTACAGACATATGAGCATATTTAGAACTGTATCCTGAAGGGGAAAAAGGTGTGATGGACTTCAAGGTCTTTGACAGGGATGAATTTATTACCCAACTTGCCAAGGGACGTGACAGCTTTCCAGTGGAGGACACGCGAGAGTGGCTGGACGACTATGGTGGCAGTCCAGGTTTCCAACTGTTGTCCAGTAGCAAATAGGCTACTAAGTTGCTGCTGGTGAAATGGAGAAGGGAGCCTGACTAAGGCGAAGGCCAGTCTTTATCACAACCGGCCCTTTGGTGTAAGCACATGCGGATAGTCTTCTATAAGGTTGAGGTGATGGAGAATTGTATTATTAACCATAACACCTTCCTCAGGGTTAGGAGTTAGCTGAAGGCATTTCAGAAATGTGCAGACAGTGATTGAGAATGAGAATCGTCGTCCTCATCAGAGTAGCCTTAGCAACTTTAAACCCCCAACCCCTGCACCCACGCTCATGAATATCCACTTCTTTGGTAACTTGCTCATTCAGCTCAGAAATGCAGACAAAGAGTGATTAACACGCCAGGTTTTTTCAGCCATAAATCTGATCTCTTTGCTGCCTCTTGAAGACCAGGGCCCTCTAGGTACCTCAACACCTCTTTTGACCAGTTCTCCACTTTGACCTTTACGATAAAGGGGTGTTGGGGGGGGGGGGAGGAGGGGGAGGACTAGACAACCTCATTGATATTTTAAATGAGGCCATTGCTTGTAATTTCAGAGGAGGTTTTGCTTATATTTTTAGTGCAACTTTTTGTGTATAGTATTTTAATTTTTTAAGAGTAAGTAGGATAAAGTGCAAACTATATTCAGTGCAAACTATATTCAGAAAACTACTCTATAGTACGGTAGTGTACTGTACCACATACATATGCAGTACCTACCACATTGCGATTATTATAATCATACAATGTATGTATATCATGTTACAAATAGAGGGAAAAAAAGATGATAGTGATTTATGGTATAAAATTCAGTTTTTGTTTGAAGTATGTTGGTGGTTGTTTATAAGCATAAATAGTAATGCGGTGCAAAGTTGGGGGCAAGGGTACTAAGTTGCCATTTCACTTTTTTTTTTTTTTTTTTTGCAAGGCCTTGGAACATTAATTTGGATGCAAGTGTGTTTAGTATTTGCATGTTTAAATAAAACGAGTGTTGTAATCATTTTTACATAAATTGCTGTGAATATTGAGGGTTATTAAATGTGGAGGTCTGACAAGTTTGTCTGATCTATATATTTAATACCACACCCATATTATTTTACAATACAGTATATCTATTTTGTCACTTTGCCCAATATTCTCATTGTTAGTAAATGGTTATTAGGTGTCACAGGAATTTATCTTGATAGAAATATTTTTCTGTATGTAATAACTTCTTTTTTTCCTTTTTTCCAGCAAGCCACAGGAATCACAAGTACCATTGGTAAAATATACTTCTCAGTCATTGTGTCAGCATTCTTAGATTCGGGGTGAAATTTGTTCGAAAGAAGGTGAACTATTGTACATCTTTGTATAAAATATATATATGACATAGAATGGGTTTATTAATAACCAGTTTAAATTTATACATTTTATTTATCTGACATCCCTATTTACAAATGTAAAAACACTTTACAAACTTTTTAACATGTTAATGTAATTTGTGCACAAATAGGCTACAAATTCCCTTGTGCTATTAAATGTTTACTTCAAGAGCTTGAAAGTCTTCTTTACTTCCAAATTGGCTCTAGCAGTAGGCTCTTCATATATATATAAAAAAAATCCTTCAAGAATGACCTTTAAATGCCAATGATGTATGTAGCCTGCATGTTAATAATACAAGTTCGGGGTAACATTGCAAAACCAGATTCTGCGGAGAATACCTTGTCCGTAGCACCTATGAGTTTACGTACCAATTGCAACATTGGGATCATAAAAATATATCTAAAGGTAGTTTAAGGAAACCAGTATGAAATTCAAAGAAAATGGAATCCTAAAGTTACTCCAGATCACAGGATATTAAATATACAAATTTCCATATTAAGGACTTTCAAACTAACTTAAAAAATAATGCACATACTAGAAATACAGTATTAGACAATTAAAACTTAACACTTTTGAAGTTAGCACATTAATTCAATAAAAACGACAACTACAATTTTAATATAAGACCAGAGCAGGCTTATTCACTTGCTGCGTAACATTATCAAGGGTATTCGAAAGTCTGTCCACTACACAAATTTAGGAATCCAATGAAAGTATATTTGCTCTATACAAAATCATGCTTCCAGCAAGAGAACGTAATTCTGATAATTACCTTCCTTGATAGTTACAAACCAATAACTACCTTCCTTGATAGTTAACTTATAAACCAGTGTTAAAATGACAAGCTTTACAAAGTGAGGAAAATTAGTTTCTAGCAACCCTCAAATTCAAAGAACCCCAGTAACACTATACTTGACTGTTACTTCCATTGTGTTAGGAACATGTTTACAAAGTCCTTAAAGCATTATCCAATTAAAAAAAAAAAAGGGGGAATTTCAATAAAATACCATAAGCACATTCTATCAATGATTACAGAGCAATAGCATTACTTGATAAAGATAGGTTTGTTGAAATTTCAATCTTGATATATCACAAAAAAAATATGGTCAACTGTCAATGTCTATACCATACGCTAGCATAATTCACTAGAAATGCATAAAGTTTTATTTGAAAGTTGTTAAATCTTCATTTTTTCACATGATCTTCGTAGCAATTATAAAATTATATACAATGATTTCTTTCCATCACTATCAACACTTAAAGAGTTAAGCAACTTAGAACAACAACAATGAAACATGCAATGACTTCATGAGATATTCATGATTCTGGATGTAATGAAGTGGCTAATGAAAGCAGACAAATTCCAAAGACTCCTCACTTACACACGCACAAAACAAATGAATGATGTACTACCAACTGGATGGTAATCAACTAGGTGTTCTGCCCAAATCAGACTGTTGTTGTAATTGTCAAGGAGACTGCTCACCATAAACAACAACCAAGTACAATTTCAGTAACAGTAGCATTCACAGTATCTAATATTGCTAAAAAAAAAAAAAATGCAAGTATCCTGCGTGAAGCAATTTCAGGAATGTGAGGAGTTCAATGTTAATATTCTACTTAGCTGAATCATCGTTGATGTACCATGAGATGAACTGCAATGCTCACTTCAAGGGTATTAGCAACTTGGCTTACAATCACTGCATACATACGACCCTACCCATGGATTCAGTAGTCAAGCAATCCAAACTGCAAGACGTACAGTGACAACTTCCTAAAATATAAACAATACAGATGATAATCACAGATACTTATGGCTATTCCATACCTACTTTTTATCATTAAAGCAGTTTTGCAGTTTGTGCTAGGTGACCCTACACATTTGCACTAGCTTCAGAATTAATGCAGACAAATGTTCCCTTTTGGTACATAATTTTTTTTTAAATAATAAAACTTTAAAAATATAACTTCTGTCCTAGCACATAACATCTTGATAACTAATGTGTGAAAATAAGAATTTTGGTTATATGAAAGTGACTGCCTATGATCCATTTTAATTAAGAAAACATTCAACTTCATGAATACCCTGTGCTCAAGACCATACAATGAAAGATAGAACCACTTTTGATTAATTATTTATCATTAACACAAAATATTTGGGTAGGGTCTTGGGTTGGACAAAGTGGCTAAACCAAAGAAACACTGTCTGCACACATTTAAATTCTTGATCTCTTCCTCCATAAAATTATCCTTTTCAAGCTAATACAAAATATACTGCAACTTGATTCAAGAGCATCACAAGGTGTTGCTAGAATATAAACAGCTAACATTGAGATGCTACAAAGTTTGCACTCTGCAATCATTGTGGGACAACTGCCTTTGCATTATCAAATTACAGCAACTAAAGTACTCTTGCACACTGCTGCATGTTATCGGTAGATAAATCAGGAGTGGCCCCTATGATCACCAAGTCTAAAGGGAAGATGGAAGAATTTAGGGCAATTAATGAACTACTTCACTAAATTTCCATTCAACATTTCCCAAAATATACACTTAAACCTCTGTTGTGAGGCTAAGCAACATTTGTATAAGGGCTGAATCCCCCTAAAGAGCATTTAAGGCTAATGATATGCTTTCATTAACTGTAAACCAATTAATACTTCCATTCAGATACACTGTCCAATAAAACAGATGATTTGGTTCCTTAGCTACAAATAAAACTATGGGTAACAAAAATGGTAAACTCCAACATTTACAACTGTATATATAGACTCTTGAACAAGATTTATCTATTGCCATAAAAATCTACCATCTTCCTCTTTTCAGTATAACAATACAAACAAAAATCCCATCAATGCCTAGAAAAAATCTTGAGGTTTTAGAGAAGGGTACATTTGCGCTTCCTAGGCGGTCGGGGTAGAGGGCACAGAACTGCACGGATAGCTTCATCGAACACAGTCTTCAGGCCTTTCTGAGTGAGGGCTGAGCATTCAAGGTATTTGGTGGCTCCAACTTCCTTAGCCATAGACAATCCCTGAAACATTTGAAATTTAAAGAACTACCTACTCTACTGTTAAATTTAGCAAAGTCTACATCACAGCAGATACAGTTAAAAGAACAAAAATGTAGAATAAGCATAATACCTTATGGCCAAACAAGAACTACCATTTGTACTTTATTTGCTCCATGTGCAATTAAATAACCTTACAATTACTGTCCATTTCTGTATAATAAGGTAAGATGCAAATCCTGACGTTTTGAAAAATAGAATGAAAGTCTAAACTTGGAGAGTTTATTTTCCAAAAGATTTACTGAGATCATAATCTTTTCAAATTAACTGTAATGTAACTTCTTTCAATGATGCATAAAACATGAACAATCCCACATATTGAAAGTTTAAAAGTTACTACTCAAAAATTTAACAACTGGATAAACCAGAAATGTTGAACACAAAACTTCCAACAGGGATATCTTTTTAACACGTTGACTGCGATTGGCAATGCTGTGAAACGGCCCAATGGGCGTTCTCTTTTAACCCTCATAAAATCAGTAACCAGCTAGCTATTGACGTGAGAGTTGTTATGGTGTATCCCTAAGGTAAGCCGAGTGCTCAGCCAGTGTAAAAAGCGTGACTTTATGTGGTACACTTCGCCTGACATAACAAAAGTCTTAATTACAGGCGTTGTGTACCTAATATGGACATAATAGATGTGGTCATATATGGCTCATGCGTCAAAACTATTAGAGATAGTTCTGCTGGCGTTGTGTGCCAAATATGGTCACACTGTGGATGTTCAGTTATGGTGCATATCGCTCAGACTGATCTAGGGAATTACCGTATGCAACGTGTACCAGACGTGGCTCATACTCAGTGTGACTCTAAAGGCACACATCGCCCTGAATGACTGCACACGTTACTATAAGCGATATGTACCACATGTGGTCAACTGAAAAATGTGTAGAATTTCAATATATTGTTATTTTATAACTGATTTATTAGTCATTTGGTGTTTTGCAGACACACATGCACACACAAATGTGTATGTACATGCACACACACACACACACACACACACATATATATAGGCTATATATATATATATATATATATATATATATATATATATATATATATATATATATATATATATATATATATAGGCCTTTGTATGTTTTCATGTGTACATGAAATTTGTAGTACACACACATGTGTATATAGGAATATATATAAACATACACATGAATATAATATATATAAGATGCACATACATGTTACAGACAGACACACATTAGGAAACATATATACAGGCTGTATTTTTGGCAATATAAATTTGTATTTTGCATAAAAAAAAGTATTTATATACAAGTAAATTATTTAGGTCTTCTGCAGTTCTTATTCATATACTGTATCTGCCCATCTGTATACAGTAGCCCATTTTTCTGTACGTGTCTATCCATATATATATATATACATACATACATGCATTACATACATGCATTACATACACACATACATATATAGACTGATATACAAATTACCCATTGTCCCAATATGATGAAATACAAATTACCCATTGTCCCAATATGATGAAAAGTTAATTTGTTTTTCTTATGTAGAAGCAAAACAGAAAGAATATTAATTTTATACTTGTACTCTAAATACTACATGATTTCCTTCATCATACAAAATATAAATGGATATTTTTTCACCAAGAAAAGGACACTATTAGGTATTATTTTACTTATGGACATTAATTGCTTTCAACATAAAATATAGGTTTTTCTGTTGTATTATGATGTGATTTGAATGATTTTGAGGTTTATTTCCATCGCAAATGAATACTTATCCTTCCCCGGCAAATGATATATACAAAATTAATAAAATTACGACTTGTCAGAATACTGCCCCCCTCTCCATAGCTAATCTGAAAAACTGTAATCAGTAAACACAGTTTTGCCGAGTTAGCTAATATGTCCTCTGTGTTCTGACAATCGTAATTTTATTAATTTTGTATACAATATATCATTTGCTTTATGAAGGATAAGAATATTCATTTTTTGGAAATAAACCCCAAAATCATGCAAATCACATCATAATAAGTAACGGAAAACCTATATTTTGATGTTGAAAATCAATCATAAAGGTCATAAATAAATAATACACCTCTATTAATTTTTTTCAGAAGTAAAATGTTTGCCAAACTGATTTATTTTTCTACTGAATTTATATAAATATAATCTAGGGTTAAAAGGATAGCATTTTTGTTGATCTAATGATAATGTTTTCTATTTTTTTTACTGAAAGAAGGAAAGAATTTAAAAAAATATATGCCCCTTTTGCCAGCATATTTTATTTTCAGTAATAAATAAAGTGTTTAGTTAATGTTCTAGCTTAATTTAATTAATTTCCAATATATTACAATAATATTTTGGTATAAAAAATGCCCATTTTGATTAAATTTTGGATACTTGAAAAAAGATATAATTCTTAGCATGTGTACCACATAGGGACAACTCATCATTCAGAGAAGTCCCCTGTGAACCATATATGGAGCACATAGTAGTCAACGTGTTAAGACTTGATATTTACTGATGGTTAAAGACTGGACCTATATAACATTCAATAAAGACTGGACCCATCCAACATTCAAGTACTGTCCTACACACTGCAACAATGAGAACCATTCATCAAATACCCATGGGTCAAACAAGTATGACCAACTTGTTGAAACTACTTCAATATGGTTATCTTTTTGGGATGAAGAACAACAAAATCCAACAATGAGTTTAACACACCTAAAATTATTATCAGATTCATTATTAGACAAAGCCTATTAATTTCATGTCTATGACCTGCACTCAAAGTGTGCTTATAGCCAAGTAATGCCTTATTATACAACACAGGCCCACATTATTTCCACCTTCAGCTTCAATGCTGATCCACTCTTCATTCGATATATAAAAGAAATACATAACTAAAGGTGTTCATTTTACTCCAATGACAACCATTTTCCTTATATTATTATTATTATTATTATTACAGTGTGTAAGCTAACCAGACCTCTAAACTATTTAACTTTCAGAGGGCTGGACCAAAGGATCGGTCTTTATTAATGATAAGGATTAGATTTTAAAAAATTTTATAATTAGGTTCATTAAAAAATGGAGATTATGTTCCAAAGCCCGCCGTTCATTGCTGATTATATTTTACACTGTTACACAAAAAATATCCAACTGTTAGTGTTACTTTACATTCTGTACATAAAAGGATTGGATCATGTGGGCTGTTCATCAAATATCCATGGGTCAAATGAGTGTGAAAAAATTCTACAGATTCAAAATTAATGGCATGTTCCCTTTGATATGACAAATTCCCAATTCAAACACTGGCTTGATCTGCCTCAATTTGTTATTATTAGTTCATTATTCCACAAATTCTGCAATTTATATACTATAATGGGTTTTACACATTTCATAATCAATAATGGGAATATCAGAATGTGAACTTTGTCGTTGTAGCTTCAGCTTTGGGTGCTTCATCAGCTTCTTCATTTTTTAAAATGTCTACACGGCCAGGAATCCAACATACAGTACTTCTATATTTTTACCATCTTCATATAATTTGTCAAGTTGTTGTTATTAATGTTTAACCAGACCACTGCACTAATTCTCTTACTTCTCACAAGGCTGTCCCATAGGATTTGTCTTTTTCAGTAATAGTCCTTTTTCAGTAACAGTACAGATTTTATCAAAGTATAACTTTTTACAAATATGACAAATTTTAAATAAATTTGTATTTTTCGTAACTATCAAACCTTCAGTCTTAACGTAAAGATAAATTCTCTGGTGCTAGCTGGAGTTGTTAAAAACAACACACAGTTGGTGGCAACTGGCATCCACCAACAGGGGAGAAGGAGGAAGGTACGCAATGAAATGGGCAAAGAAATATTAGAAAAAAAACATGTATACCTCACAAAAAGTTACTGCATCTCCCCATCTCAGTAAATCTCATAAACATTTTACAACAAATATACTCAAAATCTGTTACTGATTTTAGTTCTTATCTGTTATGATACTGTGTCAGCTGGAATTATAACCTTACAAAATAAAATAACTTGGTAAAATTAACATATTTTTATGAGTGCCTTGTAAAAGAGGCACCACACAGGGTTGTAAATAGTCACTTTCAACTTTCTGTGGAAGGTAGGGAAAAATTTTTCTAATTTTTTTTTTTACACCATGTGCATTTGCATATCTTCCTCTTTCCATTGGTTTGTTTTTTTCTTAAACTGGCTAACCTTAAAGTTTGCCCAGTCTGGGAGTGTGCTTGATTAGCCTTCCCCTAGGTTAATGAAAAATTCCTTATACATATATATATATTATATATAAAATTGTATATATATATATATATATATATATATATATATATATATATATATATATATATATATATATATATATATATATATATATATATATATATATATATAAACCAGGAAAAATCAATTGTGACCACGAGAATTTTCTTAAAGTGATGTCACTAGTGGCGGAGTAATATTTGTTGAAAGTAGATTTGCAAAACAAATAATGCCAAGGTTTGGAAGTCAAGCACGACTGGGAACCGCCATCATGGCTACCTATTGTAAGCAAGAAGTTAGGCTACCACCATTCATGATGTAAGTAGCCTAGCATATCTACTAATGTTAAAAGGTCATAAATTACTGATTCTCAAAACTAAAACATCTAATATTATTACTGTACTGTTAAATATCACTTGTCAGCCACAGAAAGAGAAAACAGCACAGTACCATGGCCTAGCAATCCATACCTAATTTCTCGCCTTGTGAGAGCAACTTTTAACAAAAATAAAGCTACCAGCTAAAAAAATTTAACTTATAGAACTTACTTCTGAGTTTAGTTCTTCCAAGGTAACTGAAAAAAGATCCAAGGACAAAAATAAACAAGTGAAAAAGTGGAGTTTCTTCATGCTCTGAAGACCAAGGGAGTAATGTGGAAAAGGGCCGACATATGCACTAATGCCACATCAGTGTGTAAAGGATAAGGAATGAACCTAGGCAGTCGCTGTAGACAAAGAGAGAGAGCCCTCTTGTCTTGAGGCCTTTATATTCTATCATTGTGCCAACATGCAGTATTTTGGTCAAGACCAACTAGAAGAGAATTCTTTGCGATTGGTTGGTCTCTCTTTTGGGGCTCTGGGGACCAAGTGAGTAACTCTTTTGAGGACAAACAGCAGTTACCCTATCAAAACTACTGTTAACATTTTCAATGTGTGAGAATAATTCAGAGACTAGACAAATAACAGTCTTTGGTATGAAGAACACCACGATTCAACAATGAGCTGCTATCAGATTCATTATTGCATATAGTCTAAAATTTACTCAAGATGATGACTTAAATAATCACTGACAGAGTTTGCTAAATTTAACCCAGCCACAGTAGGTGTATGTCTGGCTGCCTGACCATCATCTTGTCAGTATTAAAACCTACATGACCATGGATCCACAAAATTCTTCTACACTAGATAAGATTTTCTTGTACAAGAAATTTTTAAGTTAATAATTTTGAAGACCTTATATGACCCTTCTGATAAATGAAATTCACAAAATTGAAATTTTTAAAAATCTTAGCTGGTGAATTTATTGCAAACAGTTCTATTGCAAAACCTAAAGCATTAATAGAAAAAGAGAAATAATATGTTTAAATTGATATGGCACCAAATCCTACACCTCATGGAGATTTGGAGACCTCTATAAACTGCACTGTGTTAACTCTTGCATCAATTCTATTTTGTGTTTTTATGCTGTTCAGGAATATCTGCATAACTTATTCATCAATAGAAGAAATGGCTACAAGTCTGGATCTTAAAGATCCAAGGAGGAGGATATTCTAGTACCTTTGAAATTCATAAACCAGTTAGCTCTGACTGGCAAGGGTATATGATGGTTATGAATGAATGTCTCTTTTAGTCCAATAACTTTATCATGGAAGGATTACTACTTTTATTTTTATTATACACCTATTAGATCACATGGCACAGACTGAGGGTTTCACCAATTTTAACTTGCAATGATAAACAGTATTTGGAGCCTATAAAGAAACCCAAAGCAGATTCTTAGTCCTTCATTATGAACAGACTTGCTCAACGTCAAGTCACATGCTAATCCTTGTACTTGACAGTAGTTTACTATTGACAGTACAGCTGCTTTACTGAGCAACAATCTACTGGCACCCAGGTTGTACCGGACAGTTTTCTGATTAAATTTAAACCCCCTTTGCATTTACCATTCATACAGTATGCTACATGAACTTTCCAGCACGTGTATACAAAATACAGTACTAACCTAAGAACTTTAATTTTTGATTGATGAATATTACTGTCTCACTGTTGGTTCCGAGACCTTTAATTTTTTACTGATGGATATTACTTTCTCACTGTTAGTTCTGCTTTTCTTTTTTATCTGACCTCTTTATGGAACATAACAGCTTGTTTCTCAAAAGATGTTCCCATGTCAACTTTAGTTTTAACGTGATTAAGGATTCCTTAGGCACAATGCAGGTTTGATGGTGTGCAAAATTTTAGAAATTTGCCTTTATAACATTATTACTGGCTTATATACACAGTGAACAGACTGCTGCTTAAAATGCTACATTAAGATGTTCCATTTTCTAGTCTGTCAGTAATAAGAATGGACATTACCTATACTTACCCGCATTGGAAAGTTTCTTCAATTAACAGAATACTGACAAATGTCCACAAATACTTTTATGTAATGTTTTGAGAACTGAATATCTCCATTTTGTACAAAAATGCCTATTGCATTTCAAAGAAAATACCTGTAGTAATATGTTTACTGTACATTCAAAGCCCCTGCAAATGTGATCTAAACAGTTCACTCAGATAAAACTGATCTGTTATTCTGGTACGAAATATGCCACAATCTTATGACATATTTGTCCTGTTCCAATTTTTTATTAGTGTTTAGCTCATCGATGGAATGGTTAAGCAACATTGGGGCTGGTCAGTCGTTGGATGGGTGACCACTGTCCTCGGCACTGATTCCTTGGGAAAAGATCTTTACCACAATTTCCTCAGTGTACTTAGCTGTAAATGAGCATCTATTCCTGATCGGGAAGGGTCCAGCTATGGGTTAAATAGCAAAACTCAGCAATGATGGAAAGAAACAAAAGAATAAACGACAACGATGTAAATGGAACCTCTGGCAACAGAGGAGCTTCATCCATCAGCCAGATATACAACCCAATCGACGGGGAGGTCGTCATCCAGCAACTGACCACCACAATGACAGCAACCAGCAACCAGAGACTGGAGCTACAGATGCAAACCAGAAGAAGAAATGGACAAGTGAAGAAAATAAGGAAATATGGAGATGCTACATCAGAAACAACCCAACAGAAAGAGGATACAGAAGATTTGTCAACATATGGAATAAGAGAAATAACACCCCTCAAACAGAACAGAGGCTGGCCGACCAAGTAAGGAACACAAAGAAAAAGAACTGGCTCTCCACAACAGAGAGAGGAACTGGAAAGAGAAATAACACCCAGCATCGAAGGACAAGAAGACGAACTAAGAGATGATGACACAGAAAACGACAGGAATGATGAGTTACCAAACAACAACACACACAGAAACACCGAAGATGTAACAGAGGTCGGAATGTGTGGAAAAGATCAGACAATGGATGAAGCCAGATAGAGAAGAACAAAGTTCCCCTAAATGAAAGCCTACAACACAAAGAAACTAAGGGAGAAAACAAGTGAAGTTAATGAAATGGGACTAATACACACCACCAGTATCACAGAAACAAATAACCTGGCATACGCTGGAGCAAGACTAGTAGTAGAACTCATGGGGATACAAACATCAACACCACCAACACAACCAACCCAACAGAAACCAAAACAGCAACCACCTTGGAAAAGGCGCCTGGAAAAACAAATCATGGCAATGAGATCTGACTTGAGTAAACTGAAAAGAGATGGCAGAAAAGAGGCTAAGAGGCAAGAAAACAAGAGAGGAACTGAATGAGAAATACAAAGTACAGGAGAAGGAACTAAACAACTCAATAGAAGATATAAAACAGAGGCTTAAAGCCAAAGCACATAAGATCCAATGGTACAAACCAGAAAAGACTATACAGCCAACTAAGAGGGGAAGACAACCACATGGAAATTCCTGAAGCCGAACCAAGTAAGAGACTCTGGGAAAACATATGGAGCAATCCAGTATCACACAACAAACATGCAACATGGCTCCAGAAAGTCAAGGCAGAAGAAATGGGGAGAATAAAACAAAGATTCACCGCGATCACGACAGAGACAGGAAGACACCAACTAAAGAAAATGCCCAATTGGAAAGCCCAAGGTCCCAATGAGGTCCATGGATACTGGCTCAAAAACTTCCAAGACCCTACCACCACGAATAGCAGAACACCTCCAGCACTGTATCACAAACCACCATGCGCCCAAATGAATGACCACAGGGAGAACATCCTTAGTACAGAAAGACAAGAACAAGGGAAATATAGCAAGTAACTACAGGCCTACTACCAATAATGTGGAAGTTACTAATAGGTATCATCAGTGAAAGGCTATACAACTAACTACCTAGAGGATACAAACACCATTCCCCAACAACAGAAAGGCTGCAGAAGGAAATGCAGGGGCACAAAAGACCAGCTCCTCATACACAAAATGGTAATGAAGAATAGTAAGAGAAAGAGAACCAACCTAAGCAAGGCATGGATTGACTACATGAAAGCCTTCGACAAGATATCGCACACGTGGCTAATAGAATGTCTGAAAATATATGGGACACAAGAAAACACCATCAGCTTTCTTAAAAATACAATGCGCAACTGGAATACAGTACTTCCATGGTCTGGGATAAGACTAGCAGAGGTTAACATTAGGAGTGCCCTCACTACTCTTCGTAGTAGCCATGATTCCCATGACAAAAGTACTGCAGAAGATGGATGCTGGGTACCAACTTAAGAAAGGAGGCAACAGAATTAACCATCTGATGTTCATGAACAACATCAAGCTGTATGGTAAGAGCATCAAAGAAATAGATACCCTAATCTAGGCTGTAAGGATTATCTGGGGACATCAGGATGGAGTTTGGAATAGAAACATACAAAAGGCGAAGTAACACGGACTGACGGGATAAAGCTACCACACAGGAATAGCATCAAACTCATAGATGAAACAGGATACAAATACCTGCGAATAATAGGAGAGGATATAAAACACCAAGAGATGAAGGACACAATCAGGAAAGAATATATGCAGAGACTTAAGGCGATACTCAAGTCAAAACTCAACGGCGGAAACATGATGAAAGCCATAAACACATGGGCAGTACTGGTAATCAGATACAGCGTAGGAGGAGTGGAGTGGACAACGGCTGAACTCTGCAGCATAGACCAGAAAACTAGGAAACACATGACAATACACAAAGCAATACACCCAAGAGCAAATACAGACAATACATCGAAAGGGAGGGGGGAAGAGGGCTACTAAGCATAGAGGACTGCGTCATCATCGAGAGCAGAGCAACGGGGCAATATCTGAAAACCAGTGAAGACAACTGGCTAAGGAGTGCAAGGGAAGAAGGACTGATAAAAGTAGATGAAGACCCAGAAATATAGAGACAGGAGACTGAAAAACAGAACAGAGGAAAGGCACAACAAACTAATGCATGGACAGTACATGAGACAGACTAAAGAACTGGCCAGCGATGAAACATGGAAATGGCTACAAAGGGGAGAACTCAAGAAAGAAACAGAAGGAATGCTAAAAGCAGCACAAGATCAGGCCCTACGAACAGATGTGTTCAAAGTACAATAGATGGAAATAACATCTCACCCGTATGCAGTATCATATGCAGGAAGTGCAGTATGAAAGACGAGACCATAAACCACATAGCAGGCAAATGTCTGGCACTTGCACAGAACCAGTACAAAAAAGGCATGATTCAGTAGCAAAAGCCCTCCACTGGAGCCTGTGCAAGACACACCAGTTAGCTTGCAGTAGGTACTCCTGCGGGAGGGACAGAAAACAATCAGGCAAAGATCATCTGGGACTATGGTATCAGAACAGATGGCGTGATATGTGCCAAGAGACCAGACGTGACGTTGGGTTGACAAAATCAAGAAGAAAGTACCACTCATTGATGTGGCAATACCATGGGACACCAAAGTAGATGAGAAAGAGAGAAAAAACTGGCAATACCATGGGACACCAGAGTAGATGAAAAAGAAAGAGAAAAAATTGATAAGAATCAAGACCAGAAAATCAAAAGACGGATATGGGATATGCCAGTGGAAATTGTACCCATAATCACAGGAACACTAGGCACAATCCCAAGATCCCTCTGGAAAAACTAGATGCCTAAGTAGCTCCAGGACTCATGCAGGTGAGTGTGCTACTAAAAACAGCACACATAGTGAGAAAAGTGATGGACTCCTAAGGAGGCAGGATGCAACCCGGAACCCCACACTATAAAAACCAACCAGTCGAATAGCATGACTGTGATAGATCAAAAAAAAAAAATTAAATAGTGAAAAAAATAAAAAAATAATAACAACAATAAAAACTACTCAAGTAAACTTTCTTAAATCATCATTATATTTTAACAGAGATCTTTCACATTCACAATTGATCCCCGATCCCCTTTTCCTGATAAGAGCAACCTAATTCGCTGAATAGCAGCACCAATAAGCAGTAAATGTGCCTCGCTGTCGAACTTCTCAGTCCCAGAGGTCCTTTATTCCTCACACTGTTGGACTGTTTTTATAATAGCTGATCTCCTCTTTCTGTATTTCCAATTTTTACCTTCTGTTACTTCATTCGAATGAACACCATATGCTTTGGAAGCTTGAATTTCAAGTCATTGGCCCCTTTGGGCTTGTTCCATATGAATAAAGTTCATCTTCTGAATAATAATAATAAACTTACTGTGACCAATGAGTCACATTTCTAGACTCATAGGCTCTCCTGAGGGATTTGTCCTCCAATGAGAGATGAAAACTGTAGTAAGATAATGTTTATGAAGTTGGAAAATGTGTGATAAGAGCCTACGTCAAGGGGCAAAAAACAATGTATCTGAGGCTGAAAGGATATTCGAAAGAGCCTTTAGTACCACTTGCAGTGGGATGGGCATAAACATCAAGGCTTACCTAAATCATTCAGATTATATCAAACAAAACTAACCGGAAACTTAATTGCTACATACAGGTCAAAAGCGGACAGAATGGCTCCTCACGAGCTTACCTGAGGATAAGAAATAGGAGTAAGCTTCTTGTCTTTCAACTTATCTAAAGTTTCTCTATCATCTCGTAAATCAAGCTTCGTTCCAACCAGAATGATGGGAGTATTTGGACAATGATGGCGCACTTCTGGATACCACTGAAAGTAATATTTGTATTAATAAAAACATCGTTTACAGATACATCATGAGAAAAAAATTTACATCTGAAAAATGGCAGGCAACTGTACCTCTGAGTTTGTTTCTGTTTCCTGTCTTTCTCTGCTGCTTTCTTCTTGGGAAACTGTCTCTCTTTCACTTAAAACATAACCAGTGATGTTTGTGTTTGCACGAATTTTAAAATGTTCATGAAGTAATTAACAGCATTGTAATTTAGCGGGTTCACAAGTTGCTTTGAGTTTGTCAGAGTGATTACACACACACACGTGTGTGAGCACACGCACGTGCCATTAGTACTGTACTTATATGAAGAAGCTTCCTTGGTGCTATTCCAAGGTTACAGAATGGAGTATTTTTATTTTTTGAATACTGTAGTTGAACTAGACTGTTTTGCTTAATAAAGGATACATAAACTGATCATTAAAAATGCCTACAAACACAGCATACGTAATAACCAAAGAAGCACAAGATAAATATGATGTACCCTGTAAACACACATACATACAAGTAACAAAACTAACAGCACAGTACAACTGTAATGAAGCACACAATAAACAGTGATCACCAAAGTTGGCCAGACAAATTTTATAATTATGCAAAGAGCTTATGAAAGAAATAGCACTAAATCAATCTCCTTGTATCTCTCATTCATAGCTAAGGTAAATTTAGAAAATTTCTTACAATACACAAGTCTGTTTGATAAAAAATAGTCTAATATCTACAGAAGGCTCTCAATGGTGAGTCCATTACAGCAGGATTACTGTATACTATACCTGACAATACTGTGCTGTATTTCATGTAACACAAAACATTTCCTCTGAGTAAGAGTATGAATGTAATAACACATTGTAACATTGTACAAAGGTGACTCTGACATGTAAAACCACTGTACATTATTGTATAACTGATAAAACATTATGAATAACTAGTTAGTTTATATTCTCACTAACTGGCTCATATTTAAGATTTTTCTTTTACTATAGGTTCCAAAGAGACTAAATATGAACCGTCAATGAAATATACTCTGGAAAAGTTTTCTGATTTAAAATTTAAGAGTTTATGCATTGAAAGGAGAAAATATACCCTAAGGGTAATGAGTGACAACAACAGAAGGATTACTCTATTCTTGAAATACCTTGGCTCTGACATTTTCAAAACTGGCTGGATTGACAAGTGAGAAACAGATTAAAAAGACATCTGTCTGTGGGTACGAGAGGGGTCGCAGACGATCGTAATCTTCCTGACCAGCTGTATCCCAAAGGCCCAGATTGATTGGCTTCCCATCAACCATCACATTAGCAGAGTAGTTGTCAAATCTGTGAAGCATTTAGAATAATAAGCATGGGGTTAAACATTATGAGTAACACTAATATAGTATAATGAAAAAAATTATTTAAGAGTAACATTAATACAGTACAATGAAAAAAATGATAAAAGGTATTAGCCAAATTTCTTTCAATCAGTCATGAGTACGTTTGTTTCTATCCAACACCAAGCTGTAAGGAAAGGGCAATGAATGAGTTGGATTATCAAAGGGATGCTAGTAATTCTACACTTGCTAATTTTCTACAATAACTACAGTATATAGTATCACACCCCACTTTAACCACATTCCTGTATTACATAAGGATTTGTCTTTTATATCTCTCAATATTCTTGATCAAATTTGCATGGAAACATTATGATCCCTCAGCAAGATCGAATTATCGTAAGGTGAACCATCGTAACTCGAGCACTACCTGAGTATTTTTATAGTTTTATCACAAAAAGTGCATTTAGTCATGAAAATGAGATGAAAATAGGGTATTTAGTGAATATTTCTCAGTGAAAAATACCGTGAATGGGCGGATTTTCAGCGAATAATGCGTATATATGTTCCACAGAGAAATCTGCGAATCGTGAGACCGCGAACACAGGGTTTACTGTACATACATACATACATACATATATATATCAGTAAACCCCCACATTCGCAGGGGATGCGTACCGCAACCCCCCCCCGCAAATGGCTAAAATTTATGAATACTCAGAAACCCTCTAAAAACACTTAGAACTGCTTATCTTGATAAACACAAAAAACCCTCTAAAAATGCTTATACCTGAGTATTATAATAGTTTTATCACAAAAGGTGCATTTAGCCATGAAAATTATATGAAAATACAGTAATTAGTGAATATTTCTCAGTGAAAAATACCGCAAATGGGCAAATTTTCCATGAATAATCGGTAGATATGTTCCACAGAGAAATCCCACGAATAATGAGTCTGTAAATAATCTGTAATTAAATGAGGTTTACTGTAATATATATATATATTTATATATATATATATATATATATATATATATATATATATATATATATATATTATATATATATAAATATATATATATATATATATATATATATATATATATATATATATATATATATATATATATATATATATATATATATATATATATATATATATATATATATATATATATATATATATATATATATATATATATATATATTATATAATATATATATGTACATAATATACTTACAAATTTTATCACACTGTGATTTATATACAATCATGATGCTACAAATGTTGTTTAATATCCAACTCACGCTACTTCGGGAATATCCCCGATGGAGAATTATCACCGTAGGGGAATTTTTTAGTGATAAATGGATCGGTATTGCTGGGTCTCGATCCTTCGACACAGTACCTTCCAACAAATCTAGTCGACGGCCAAACCACTGAGCCACCAAGAGAGGTATAAGTTAATGCCAAATCTGCCGTGCTTATTTACCCATCGAGAGCGGGGAAATTATACTTGGCTTCGGCATTAACCCACCTCCACCAAGAATTATAGTACATTTTTTGGTGTAAGTTATTCCTAAGGTAAAGTGCATTTAATATTAAGTGATATTTCTGGTCCAATGTCTGTGAGTTTAAAAAAGCCATGCGATGTTTTGTCGCATTACACAAGTGAATATATATATATTATACTGTATGTGTATATTATATATGTATACAGTACACATGTAAAATGAGATCTGTCCTGTGCTCTTTTTTCTGAATTCCCATCAGATCTAGGTCTCCAACTATCCCCATTTTTTTATGATTCCATGATAATTATATATATATATATATATATATATATATATATATATATATATATATATATATATATATATTATATATATATATATATATATATATATATATATATATATATATATATATATATATATATATATATACTATATATATATATATATATATATATATATATATGTGTATGTATATATATATATATGTGTATATATATATATATATATATATATATATATATATATATATATATATATATATATATATATATATATATATATATATATATATATATATATATATATATATATATATATATATATATATATATATATATATATATATATAATATACTTATATACTTACCAATCAGCTACTGGTACTGATGGGTTGATTTACATTCTAAGTGCAGAACCTGAATTTGACGGCAATATGTACAGCAGTGAAAAATACACTTCCTACAAGCCTTCTTCCAGCTACTTCCACATCTACTGTTCCTCACCCCTTCTCATTACATGTTCAAACCATCCCAAACTTTGAAATTACATGTTTTTTTCCCGCCTCTTGACACCACATTTCTCACTAGTACTAAAAACCCCACCCCCCACCTTATCGGTAATTTACATAATTTAGAACAAAGCTTTGATTTTAAGGAGAAAAAATTGTAATAAACTTTACTTACACAGTTGGTATATATTCTCCAGGAAAGGCATTGGTGGTGTAACTGATAAGCAGACATGTTTTACCCACGGCTCTGTAAGAGAATGAAAATATGAATTAAACGTAAATAAACGAACACTGGACAACTACAAGAAACTAGAAGATATTGCAATTGCGAGATTTGGTGTTCTGAATGTGAATCAAATAATACATAACACTAATTCAATACAAAAACTGGACACTTCTTCCTTACCTAAGGAAAAAGTGAAAATATACTGAATACAGAATAGTATTTCCTTTCACAATGACAAACGGAAATTTTCCAGTTTTGCTTTTATTTTTGGACAAATAAGCCAGTCAGAAACATAATGATATTCAAAGAAACCAGGGAGAATTTCAGGAAAATATATGCACCAAAAAGTATGGATTATGGTTTCATTTTGATGAACAAGGTCATCAGATTTTTGGTTTTTAATCTTTAAATATTACCAAACGATAATTCCATTCCTATATCTTAGTATGTTTTTCAGCCGATCATCAATGCAAGTACAAAATTTCCACTAAGCTTACTAAGGCAAGATGTGGTACAGTTCCAATTGTACAAGTCACTTAATATCTATTATGTATCATCCTTAAAGTAATATGACTAACACTATTGTTTCCCGAACATCCCGCACAACAGTATACTTGGAAAATATTTATAATTTCTTGTTTACTTCCCTATCAATCATACTGCGAACACGGGGAGATAAATGCGGCTGACCTTATGTATGAGACATTTTTTAAGTAAGCAGATGCAAAATTTTTTGTGATGTGGGAAACCAGGTTTCTGTTGTTTTTGACAAAATTGTGATGTAATTAATATGTTTTGCCAGCAATTGACATTCGTTTCTGGCAAAAAAAATCATGAGCTAGCATAACACGTTTCCAACAGAATGCCTTTACGGGTATTTGAAAAAATGATAAAAAATATATATAAGACATAACAGTAATCTATAAAATAATTTCAATATGGATCAAATCAAAATCTTTACGCAACGACAAACAAACAAACAAACAAACACAAGCCAGAAAAGAATAAATACTACTTCGGGACGGACCATGGAAATCCCCCGGTTTGACAAACAAGTACAGGACATAATGCATCAACCACGGTAAATGTCACAACAGAATTCTGGGGACCATTTTTTCACTGACATAACATCCTTGTATGCATAAATGAATGAAACAGTCAACCTCCATCCCGACCATTTGAACAAACAATTAACATTTTATTCTTTATCAAACGTTATGATATGGTCCTACAGTTAAGAAGAGAATTCCGTTTTCCTAACCCAGAATATATTTTGTATCCCTACTCGCTCCACAGCGCACACTATTCTTGACACTTAGCCGGAGGCAACTTTATTTCCTCAATAAAGTAGTAGCTATGGTATAAAAAAAACTGATTACAAAAGATGAATCAAGGAAGGTATTTGTTTTGGGTTAAACAACCTACATCGTAGAGTCAGACCAAAGAGAGCCAGTGCGCTAACTTCACACAGTTCAGCTTCAAAGGGAACAGTTTCATTTTGCGACGTGACAAGCGTGCAAGTAAAATTCCCAAAGAATTGAGTGTCTTCCATCCAAACAGACAATTCGCTCAGTACCAAGCTAGAGCTGAATGTTGGTTTCGCATAAAATTTCTGCTCTACTCGAAAGCGCGTCACGATGAGGAGTAGTCATTTCGGGAGGGGAAAACCAGCTTAGAGTTTCGAAAGATCGATGTTATCTACTTACCGTTTACAACAACTGATGACTTTTGGTGGGGGTGAGGGTGGGAATAAACCGTCTTTCAACTTAGTTAACAATGTACCTTGTCAACCCAGAACATCGGCAAGTTTAATTATCGCTCCTGATACCCTGCTACAATTATTAACGGTGCATTATATGGTAAAACTAGAGATCAAGTTCGGTACAACACTTCTGGCTACTACAAAAGAGACGTCTGGTCCTTTCTCTTATGCAGTACACGAGAGAGAGAGAGAGAGAGAGAGAGAGAGAGAGAGAGAGAGAGAGAGAGAGAGAGAGAGAGAGAGAGTGTGTGTGTGTAAATATTGTGTAAAGAAAGGCCACAGTGATACTGAACATAAAACATATGATGGCAATAAGTGCACAGTATGTAAAGAATATGTGTCAAAGGTGAAAAATAATACGGACCATGGCTTTGACTAATAATCTTCTAGGCAATTTAATAAACATACAGTCCGTAGGAAATAAAACTAACACTATTAGAAATCTGATAAACGATCCGGAAGTGAACCAGCATACAAGAAGAAAGCAAATTTAAAAAGGAACTAAAGACTCTCCTATCCTGCAGGAACTGCGATACTAACGAGAAAACACTGAAAGACAATTAGAAAATATAAGAAGCACCTTATTTTGAAAACGTACATGGGTCTGCCAGAGAGGGAATTATCCCTATGGAGGACTGTACACAAAACCAAACAAAGTGAACAGAGAGAGAGAGAGAGAGAGAGAGAGAGAGAGAGAGAGAGAGAGAGAGAAGCAGAAGCATCAGAAACGTAAGAATGAAATGTCTGAATCACATGAAGCTGATCAATATAGGAAGATATGGCCGTCTATTAACTTCGGAGAGGGGGGAGGGAGTCCTTTCTTCTCTGAGGCCGCCAGACGTCGGCATCATTACCTTTAGGATGTGGGTCTCCGCCTACCTTTTCTCTGCTGCAAGGTTTGAACGCTGGAAATGTCAGTTGTCCAAAAATTCAACACCAACATTTTTTCAAACTGCCTTGCTGACAATGACACAGCTTTATCTATCACCATGTCTGTGTACATAACACATGCATTTAAGCGTATGCAGGAAGACTTACAGGCAACGACGACAAACTAGAAGTGGTAAAAAAAAACGAGGACACAAAAAACGTCGTTCTCACTGCAGTGGAAAACATCCCCTGATTACGGAAATAAGACTGGGCTGGTTAATAGGACCAGAACCTGACATTTATATTAGGTTCCTTTGTGCAGAATCATGTCACATACACAACAATTGGATAACTATTACTCCTTAAAAACTTACACTGACATTTAAACTAAACGTTCTAAAATATTTGCACTGAAACAGACAAACGGAAAGGGTGACTAGGAATACTTTGACTTTATCCTACAAAATCTGGAAACCATACTACATTCAATATGCAAAATATTACTTAAAAATGCCTGCATTTCACCTTGTTTGCGAAAATGGGACAACGACTCACTTCTGCAATTAAAGATGACTTAATTTCGAATATTAAAGGAAGATATTTTAACTTACTGCACGGAACTTTAAGCAAACATCAGCTGTCAATAATTTTCACGTAAAGTAAGGTGAAGAGAGTTACGCATATGAAAAAAAAAAAAAATATCTTTACCTGCTAATAATAATACGACCCATTTAAAAGAACTTCATTTCAACAACCTAAATAGTCTCCGGGAAATCTTTTATTCCACGACATAAAATATGAAAAACTCAAGAGGTTTTTGCCTTTTACCTCTAACGCCAGTAACCATCATATTAACTAAACCATTATTCAGGCTAACCTGATTGTTTACCTGCAATAAAACTGTCTTTTCTGACATTAATAAAATCACATAACGATCACATGCAAATAAAATTTGACCCTCGTAGCAATTTTCTGCTCTTTTCGATTCCTACCATCAATAATTAATTCTCTCTCCCACTCTTCTGCGTGCGTCTTTGTAAGAGAGATGTCAGTTGGTCTCCGAGTCAAAACCGACCTCGCTTCTACGCATAGAAGGCCAGGGAACATCGAACAGACTTCCTCTTTCCCCGCCCATAACAGTCCTTCCCCAGTGCCGGCTCCGAGAGCTGCGCTATTCATTTCTCCGTGGGAGTTTTGATTCGTACTTAAAACAAACGGAGAATGCGTCAACAAGTAAATAAATAGCCTTTTTTTTTAAACTAACCTGCTTATTTCGAAATGTACTATTCGTAAGAGCAGGTAAAGGGAATGAACACGTTGCGAAACACTGCTTTCCTCGCACCAGTGACCAATCATAAACTGAACTGATAAATATGTTTCATTACAAGCATATATATATATATATATATATATATATATATATATATATATATATATATATATATATATATATATAAATTTGACTCGATCTGACTTGTATGGTCTAGTGGGCAGCGCCCTTGCCTTTCAACCTGGGTTCGATCCTGATGTGAGTCAGAAAATTATTTCTGTTCCACACGTGATTGTGTTTTGATTATTTCAACATATATATATATATATATATATATATATATATATATATATATATATATATATATATATATATATATATATATATATATATATATGTGTGTGTGTGTGTGTGTGTGTGTGTGTGTGTGTGTGTGTGTGTGTGTGTGTGTAAGCATGCGTATGGTTTTGTACTTCTTTATAAGGCTATGCCTTTCTAGTTGGAAATGGCTCACATGTGCAGCTTTTCACGAATTCTTTATACGTTAAAGTTTATAGAGTTAGGCCTGGGTGAAGTTTGAAGCAAAGGCAAGAATGTATACTCTCGATTCATTTATTTCAAAAGGTAAAATGTGCAGACTTTTACGGGCGGTAGTTTAACTAGGTCTATGATTTCTAAATGAAGAACTGACCTCAGACACCAATTTTTCTACCTATCAGTTGTAAATCCTTTTTTTAACTGTCTTGTACTATCACCTTAGCATGTATACTGTAAATGTCTACCACTTTGCATCCATCCTCTTCACGGTGTATTGCAGCACTGAAGACTAAACCCGGCACGATTTATACCTGTTTCATTTTCCACTGTCGTACTCTCTCTCTCTCTCTCTCTCTCTCTCTCTCTCTCTCTCTCTCTCTCTCTCTCTCTCTCTCACACACACACTATCTATATATATATATATAAATATATATATATATATATATATATATATATATATATATATATATATATATATATAAAATATAGTACATGAAAATTAAACACCGGTATAATATCATGGCCAGCTCCGTCTGCAGTCTTCCAGGTCACCTTGGATAGGGTGGATCAAAATAGTGGAAGTCCAGTTTCCGTACTAGGGTGACAATACAAACGAACAGACAGACGGCTGGAAATAACTATTCACGACTGATAAAGCAGAAAAAAAGGCGGGGCAGTTGACTCATCAGCTTGATGTCAGTGCTCCAATTATAACTCCCGCTTTTCCTATGCAGGTGGACTCGCACCTATGCTCTTAGGCCTAAGCAGTCCAGCACCCGCTACCATTGGTTAACACCTAGTTACTACAAGGATAAAGTAAAGACAAGTGCAGTACATCTTGATCATATATTTGGTTCATTCTCCAAAACAAAATCAGTATTTATGGCAATAGCATTGGCAAAAACAATAAGAAAATAAAGGAAAGATCGTGGACAAACTCAATAAAAAATACTCATCAATGCTTAGGCCGAGTGAAAGGTCTCCTACCGGACACTCTACCGAAGGGTTGAGTGACGTTGACTTAGACTGAACGGCAAGCTGCTTTTGACACCACGTATATACTAAACGTTATACCGATTCTACAAAACTCCATGGGGCATACAAAGAGAGAGAGAGAGAGAGAGAGAGAGAGAGAGAGAGAGAGAGAGAGAGAGAGAGAGAGAGAGAGAGAGAGAGAGAGAGAGAACCGGTATTGCAATGATTTAATGTTACCAGTATGGCGTGCGGGCGAGGCGAGATTGGATTATTAAAAAAATCTTACTGTTTCATATGTATGTAGGCTATATTGGACTGGCGAACAGAAAACAGCATGAAGGCTGGTTACAATCTCCCCCAAAATGGCTAACTATAATCTAGTAAGCATTCTAACATTCATGAATTGTAAACCATCACTAGGACATACAATACATCCTCGTTTATGAAATAGGTTAAGCTATTTACTTTCCATATGATCTAACTATTCTCCCAATGTTGTTGACCATAAATATAATATAATATATATATATATATATATATATATATATATATATATATATATATATATATATATATATATATATATATATATATATATATATATATATATATATATATATATTTATTTATATATATATATAAGTAGAGAACTGAAAACATGAATGAAAACTACTAAGCAATGAAATAAATATCTAAGTGTTTAGAAGTTGATCACAGGAAATAGCCCCCCTCTTTTTTTACGTTTCCTTAACACGTAAATACTAAAAGGAGATAAATACCTCACGGCATCCTTCCTAAGCTTTTGAAAGTTAAACCTAAGTTTACCCACTGGTTAACATACCAGTACTGATTTTACGTTGCAAATAGGGCACTTCTATGGGTAAAATCAGAATCCAGTAACAACCAAGACAAGAGTTAAAAGTACTTACACTTGCACAATTAAGTATACTGAAAATAATGAAATCCACAGGCAAAGGTATCTCTTCGTTGGGTGAGTCGGTAGAGCTGCGGACTGCCACTCGATGGGCCGGAGTTCAATTCCCCGGCCGGCTGATGAAGAGTTGGAGGAATTTATTTCTGTTGATAGAAATTCATTTCTCGCAATAATGTGGTTCGGATTCCACAATAAACTGTAGGTCCCGTTGCTAGGTAACCAGTTGGTTCTTAGCCACGTAAAATAAGTCTAATCAAATAAGTCTAATCCTTCGGGCCAGCCCTCGGAGAGCTGTTAATCAGCTCAGTGGTCTGGTAAAACTAAGATATACTTTTGCAGGCAAAGGTGGATGAGGAAAATAAAAGCTTAAGAAAGAATGAAGTGAAGACGGGAAGATAAAACAAGCACTACCATAACCAACATCAGCGTAAATCTCACGTGGTTTTCACCAAGGTCTAGAGAATATTCTCCAGACTTTGGTTTTCACAAGTATTAATCAGATGCAAGCAAAAAAAATGCACTCAACTTTAAAAAAACCGACCCTTTTCAGAAAAAAAATAGTAATGACAGGAAAGGCGTGATGGATGTAGATGCAATAAACAATTGACCAAAAGGTTACAAATTACTGTCGAATGACATAACAAAAAATCTAAATGTGGCGACTGACTAGGGGAATAAAGGAATGAATGCATGAATGAGTGTATGAAATTTTAACAATATGGCACAGCACTGAAAGCCATTACAGGAGGCCATTCAGCCGTAGCCATGACGATATGAATTACTGAAAATTCACAGGCAAGCAAATAGTCTACTTATGCTTAAAAATTACGAGTATCATTTCCATACAAATATAATGTAAATAATTAAAAATAAGATATGTCGCTAAAACAAACATTAAACAAAAAGATATGCCAGGCTAAAAGCTGCTTCACTCAAAATCTCCAAAAGAGACTTTAGGTGAAGGCCATCCGCACATTCTCCCGATGCTTGTATGTTGGGGGCAGCACACACCAGGTTGTGTTCAACCGGCAGTCATTTGTCACAGTGAGCACATACTGGCGCACTGCTACTATCTAAAAAATATTTTGTGTGACGCTGGTAAACAACTTCCTTTATGCAACTATAAAAACTTGCAGGCTATGGGCCAATATTATAGGCAAGGAGGGGGACAACTTCTTTCTTGCCACTGCAATTCCCCAAAAAAGTATGACCTAACTGGTATTTTAACATTCGAGTGGCGACACTTTAAAACATGATTATTTAAAATGTATGAACTACCTGGTCTTTTCTTTATTATTATTTAAAGTGGCTTCTTTCGCTTCCCTGTCCACTACCTCTTTACCAAGAGTCGGTAGAATTCTCGGCTTGCACCGTGCTAGGCCCGAGTTCGCGTCTCCGGCCGGCCAATGAAGAATGAGAGGAATTTATTTCTGGTGATAAAATTCATTTCTCGCTGTAATGTGGTTCGGATTTCTACAATAAGCTGTAGGTCCAGTTGCTAGGTAACCAACTGGTTCTTAGCCAAGTAAATTAAGTCAAAGCCTTCGGGCCAGCCCTAGGAGAGCTGTTAATCAGCTCAGTGGTCTGGTTAAACTAAGGTATACCAAGAGTTTCCAAACGAAAAGGAACCCAGCTTGTGTTAAGCGCATCAAGACGAAAATCTATATACACCGTGAATCCTGCAACAACGAAATCTCCCCCAGTTTTGCTGCTTTGCTGTTCCGGTTCACGGTATGTGATAAAAAATAATTGTTCGTCGTATTTACTTTCATACTTCAGCAATCTTTACAAAGCATACTTGTGGAAGAAAAGATTATCGAAGGGACGCAAAACCACACTCCACTGAGAACTAAAACCACACTCCATTGAGATCTAGAATGCTTGAAGGAGCCTTGACGACGTATGTAAATTTATATATGGAAGATGAAAAAAAGAAAGGACTAGCATCTCCACAGCCGGACTGTTCTAGAAAAACAGCACACACGAGGAGGAGTTGGCAGTAGTTTGCAAAACAATCAACGAAATGCACTCGGCATAATAATAACGAGGTCAGGTAAAGCGCAAAAGGCGTTACTCCACTGACAATGAGGAATGAGGCGTCTCAACGCTTCCGACCAACGTCCAACAGCACAACTATTATAGTAGGGGAAAAAAGTATACCTTAGTTTAACCAGACCACTGAGCTGATTAACAGCTCTCCTAAGGCTGGCCCGAGGGATTAGACTTATTTTCCGTGGCTAAGAACCAATTGGTTACTTAGCAATTGGACATACAGCTTATTGCAGAATCCGAACCACATTATAGCGGGAAATGAATATCTATCACCAGGAATAAATTCCTCTAATTCTTCATCAGCCGGCCGGAGACTCGAACTCTGGCCTAGCGAGTGCTAGTGCACAACTCTACCGACTCGCCCCACGAGGAACTGATAGTAGGGAAAGGAACGCACATTACAAACGAGAAAGTCCCTAGCATAGAGAAGCAAAGATCACACGCAAGTCGATTTCTCTATAAATTTAACCACGCATAGAGACAAATAAAACAAAACCCACTCGAGCAATGGCAAAGAGAAAACGTCATTAACAAAAGTTAAATGAGTTATTTGGCAAAAGAATATATATATATATATATATATATATATATATATATATATATATATATATATATATATATATATATATATATATATATATGTGTGTGTGTGTGTGTGTGTGTGTGTTTATGCGTATAAACATACATATCAGGATCGAACCCAGGTCTTTCAATTGATGAGTCAGAAATTTATTTCTGTTCCACATGTGATTGTGTGCTGATTATTTTTATATATATATATATATATATATATATATATATATATATATATATATATATATTATATATATATATATATATATATATATATATATATATATATATATATATATATATATATATATATATATATATATATATATATATATATATATATATATATATCTCTCTCCTGAATTCTTTCAGGATATATCCATGTAAATTCGTATTTTCAAGTAAATAAAGAAAGAAAAGTATTCAGCTATATTAATACATAAAATGCAGAGTCGATTTCCACATTACATTTTTGCCCATATTTAACAAAGATCAAAGTTTTATTACGTCTCACAACTCAAAAAAGCGAGACATGCGAAGAAAACGAACGTAACCCTAAAAAAAACTTGTCGTGAATTTTTACGCTACCTAGATCTACTGTTATAATAATAATAATAATAATAATAATAATAATAATAATAATAATAATAATAACAACAACAGCCAAGGTTCTGACGACTTTTTAAACAATTTTGCATGTCAATTAAAACGTGACCTCTCTACAGTGAGACTACAATGCCTCGTTGCCATACAGTGAAAAGGAGAGTTAGGCAGGACGCAAGTACCAGCCATCTTTATGGTTATTTAGGCAGCAATCGAAAATCAATATCCCATTTCAGGTGGTAACTGAGTCTGGCCGGGTTTTGAATGTAAAATTAGAGGTACCCTTTCGCCATCTATTTATACGAGTATATAACGATATTATGTGCTAACAACTACGCCTATGAAACTTTTTACACCATTACTAGTCCTGTAGCCAAATTTTCAAAGTGAGGCTTGATGTCGCATTCATCGGAGCATCCCACCTAGCAAAATGTGCTGAATCCGAATGAAGGAAAAAATTGTTAGCTTTGTATGTGGCGGAACAAGGAA
>NC_089758.1:3509233-3529233 GCF_040412425.1 Macrobrachium rosenbergii
TAAAAAGAGATAAAAAATCAACACTCATAGACATACCCGTAAAGCTAATCAGATGCTCTTCAAACTACTAGACAAGCTGTGCCTTTTACCTCTATGCTGCATGTACTCCCGTACTGTCTGTGCCCTCCATTTTCTCCACATGACCAAACCGTCTCCTAAACACTGATCCATCCTTATCCCTAAAACTTTCTTGCCGCCCTTACATAGCTCCACATTTCTCAACTTATAAAATATTCTTACACATCACATACTAAAAATTCTGGTCATCTCAAGCTTCAAGACTTTTTTTATGCACACTCAACATCCACACCTTATTTCCACTGAAGAAGACTTGTCTCATCAATAACTCCATGCATTACCACTCTGGCTTTCATAAACTCTCCAAATCTCTTTCCAATCTTTTGTACAAACCATGCTACCATCCCTTCTTCGGCTACTCTGTGATTTACACCTTCTCCCATCCTACCACCGTCTTCTAAATTTGCACCCAAATATCACACTGCTACATCTTGCCCCATTTACTTTCGCTCTGATTTACTGCCAACTTTCTCCTCCTGGAAACTCTTTCCATTGTTTCTGCACTCTCTTCACCACCAATCAGTACTGCACCATCTAGAAACCTCAACCATTCCACACTCCATTTACACCCCAATTTCATATACCACAACTTTGCACCTACATCTAACATCTTTCCTGTAACTTTTAGTATCCTTCCAGTAACTTCTAGTGTAACTCCATCCATAAGGCATATGTAACACTTTTCTCAGGTCCAAAATTATGGCAAACTAGTGACTATCATAACTGGTGCTGTGCCTCAATCATACAAATGTTCAGTCACCCTCTATATACGACCTATACTATGCATCTACAATGCAATCCACATTTCTTTTCTATCACTTCTATCAAGGTATCTCTGTTAATATAAGCCATGTACAGCTTTCCTATATTTTTAAATCTTCTGACATAACTTTCTTCACCAACAGCTGATCAGTACACCCTTCCTCGTAAAAACTTACAGCATTCCTCAGCTACCATACGTTCTGTTGTGTCTTAATTTCATCAAAATTCTACCTTATAATTTCCCTAGTTAATTAGGTAATACCACGCCTTGTAATTCTCATAAAAGTTTTCTTCCTTTGTATAAGGAACAATTATTCCTTTCGTCTACTGGTTCATAATCTAACCCTCTTCCGTAACTGCCTTACATATCATGAGCAGGCACTCAAACACACATTTAACCTCTGTGCTGCAGAATCTAACCTCATTTAACCTCTGTGCTGCACAATCTAACCTCATTTAACCTCTGTGCCTGCAGATTCTAACCTCATTTAACCTCTGTGCTGCAGAATCTAACCTCATTTAACCTCTGCGCTGCAGAATCTAACCTCATTTAACCTCTGTGCTGCAGAATCTAACCTCATTTAACCTCTGCGCTGCAGAATCTAACCTCATTTAACCTCTGCGCTGCAGAATCTAACCTCATTTAACCTCTGTGCTGCAGAATCTAACCTCATTTAACCTCTGCGCTGCAGAATCTAACCTCATCTAACCTCTGTGCTGCAGAATCTAACCTCATCTAACTTCTGTGCTGCAGAATCTAACCTCATTTAACCTCTGTGCTGCAGAATCTAACCTCATTTAACCTCTGTGCTGCAGAATCTAACCTCATTTAATCTGTGCTGCAGAATCTGACCTTCTATCCACTCAAGTCCTGGTCTAGTTCCATCTCTTGCCCTCCTTACACCGTCAAAAGTGACTCTCACCCTTGAAAAGCCCCTTTACCGTTCAGTCACGCCTCTCTCTCTGAGATGAATTTGTTTACAGGTCTTCTCCCAAAGTAAATTACCTGTCTGCACAGGGAGCCTACATGCCCGACGTGAACTAGTGACTGCGAGTATGCTTAAGCCAGGTAAACTGTTCAGTTTCATTAACCAATCACAACAATATTTGCTGCAGAATTATTTGGGTATCGGTGACTAATTCCCAAAACAATGATAACATTTCCTAATGTCCAACTTCAACAACCACTCATTTACTTATGGTAATCGTTATGGGAACGAGGAAACTGATTACTTGTAACTCACTTATGGAATGCGGAGTTTACAGATACAATATCCACACTGCCTCACAAACCTTCGGCCTTCGATCTTCGAAAGAAAGCATATCCGAGAGAGAACTTACCTGAAAAGAGAAGAAGTTATTTTACAAACAATAAATAGGCAGAAAAATTGAAAAAAAATGCAACAAAAAGTATTACTGCTCCTAATAAGTATACATTCTTATGGAATGAGCCAAAAGGCCATGTACTTGAATAATAAACTATTACAAGACTCTAATGCAAAAAGAAAAAAATTAAAGCAATATAAGTAATGGAAAAAGATTATGAGCCGCTAAATTAGCATAAAGGAGTTGAAAAGAATAACATCCAACACCTTGGGGTTTTCTCACGAGCAAAAGTTAACGTATCGGAAATCTAATACCCTTTTTCCACCCCAGGCCCAATTAAACAATAACAGGCAATCAGGAGAATGGTTGGAATTAGCCACCACAGCAGCGACAGGCCTGCCTCTTAAGAGGGATGTGCCAGGAAAACAGAAGCAGAAAACGAATGGCAAAGCCCGGCCATGAAAAGGAAGGGCAAATTCTGTGGAACCGTATAATCCAAATAAGAAATGCCGATGAAATGTGGGAGTAAACGTGGGGATATGGTGGCCTGACAGACGGTTGCGATGTGTCAGAAACGAGGATGATTCAATAAAATGTCATTCATTATGTAAATAGATAAAAAGAAATATATACACACACACACACACACACACACACACACACATATATATATATATATATATATATATATATATATATATATATATATATATATATATATATATATATATATGAGCTCTTATTATTTATGGAATGGGATGAATTTAGACCAAAGGTGTTATTTACGATAATCAAAACCGTCATACACAAAAACATACATACACACACAACCATCATACACACATACATATATATATATATATATATATATATATATATATATATATATATATATATATATATATATATATATATATATATACATACACACACAGTATATATGTGTGTGTGTGCACAATGTGAAGTTGCCTTCCCAAAACAACAAACCTATGAGACCGAGACTCACTGATGTATTCTATGGACTGGCGCCAAAGCAATAATAGTTATCGACCCAAATTTTCATTACAACGTACCTGACACTCTTGGTACAACAATGCTGCATGTGTTTATATGTAACCGCGGTCCCAGCTCATTGCTGCCACGAAAACTAATTATTAACGAGGATTTTACACTCAGGCACGACCATAGTGTGCGTAGAATTCGTCCAGACAAATAACTCTCTCAGAATTCCAAGCTCGAGTTTCAACGAGGCTTCGGCAATTACGAATTTGGGACGTTAACCTCTGAGTATGAGAAATTCCCGAAAGGCAAAAATGGACTAACGTACGATTACAGGAGAATACAGAATCCAGGCCGAACGCCAAGCGCTGGGACCTGTGAGGTCCTTCTGCGCTGAAACGGAAATTGACAGTAAAACAGTTTGAAAGGTGTAACAGGAGGAAAACCTCGCAGTTGCACTATGAAACAATTGTTAGGAGAGGGTGGAAAGTACGATGGAAGAAAGAAAATATGAATGGAGGTAAAGTAAAAGGAAAGAAAGGGGTTGCAACTAGGGGCCGAAGGGAGGCTGCGAACCTTAAGTTTACCTCATGAGATGCATAGACTGCACTACCCCCATACGCGGAACGTAACATTACAGACATGGAGATGTCAGATTAAGACGCAGGATTCGTCAGGTTAACATCTTAAACAAATTTCAAACAGCAGAAATAAAGGTCGTATCGACTGCCTGAAATTCAATCTATTTCATCAATTTTCTCTAGCTCTTGAAGGTATACCGTAGGGCAAGGTACAAAAATCAACCCCCTTCTCCGCCAACTTTCCAAACTAAAAGAATAATCTGCTTCCTTGTGCTTCATCGAACACTCAATTCCGAACTCCCAGACGCAGTTGGAGTTAAGGATCCCACATAAAACGTACTTCAATAACTATTAGTTACCGAAAGGATAACTTCAAAATAAGTACCTTGTCTACTTAGAAGTCCAACACTGTATGGTAAGCTATAGATTCAAAGGTAATGCTTTGTGATGATGAACATTGGCGTCACACTTCATACTGAAACAACTTTAACATAGCCTGATTCCTACAATATGAAAACTAGAACATTTACAGTATTGTTGCACCATAAGTAATGAAAGAAAATTATTATCGCTATAAAGGTTTATATACATTTTCTTATTTTTGGCAAAATTTTCAGTGTCCCATTAATGTTGCAATACAGAGATTTCCATGTTTGAAGTTGCAAAAAAAAAAAAATTTAAATTGCCTAGCAATGGGTCTCTACAAGACTTTCACCGACTGCCCAAAACCAGCCAATTAATTAAGCGCCAGTCCAAGATAATTAAACCAGAGTACCTGGTAATTAACGACGAGTCTCAGGTAATCAACTTGTCACGACGCATAGGTATGACGTCTGTCAAGTCCTTCGATAAATTCGTAGAGTAGAGGGGAGGGAAATACGTGTAAATATACATATTTTTCAATGAACGGAGGAACGGGACGTGCTCATTGGTAAAAGAAATAATGAGAGAGAGAGAGAGAGAGAGAGAGAGAGAGAGAGAGAGGGGTATTTTATTTCATCTTCTAGTACATCGAGGGTAGACACTTTAAGAGATTCGACATCCCACATTATAAGAGCAGATTGCTCTGAGAAGACATACACGACCGTCCCCTCAACATATCAAGATCACAGACATGAACGAAAGCAAAATGCACAGATATATTACAGACATACAATCACGCTTCCGCAAAAATTCACGATACCATGCAACAGCCACCAGGGACACACGGCAAAACGGAGTGCAGCATCCGGCAATGTTTGGCAACCAAGCAGCTGGCATTGGCCAGCTCGTAAATCACGGTTCTTTAGGCTTACAATTTCAATAGACGGGAGAGCTCTCAAAACCACTAGACCTACAGGCTCTCTTAGTTCACACTGTGAGTACTAGCTATAGGTTTTCAGATATTCATAAGTTGAGGGCACGCTCGTGCAAGTCTTGTCAGAGTAATCTTCATTTGAGACGCCAATCTACTTCTCTTTTTAATTCGATGCATAACGAGGAGAATGAAATTGTAAAAACTGATTTCCTATTCTGTTCACTGAACAATCCAATTTCAATAAAAACGCTGTATCATAACTGCACATCACATAACTTACGAGTACTTTTATTATGCTGGGCCTTTAATTTTGAAAAACAGTAGTCCATAACAATTTGAAATGGTTAAGATTTTGGTATTACAAGCAATTTATATATCTTTCAAATAATTTTTACTTTCTTATCGATATAGCATTCTTATGATACTAAATCGAATAAGAGTAAAGGTAAGAACAAAGTAATTCGAGACTAAGTAGGGTGCGTATTTTATAAAATTATAGTATATCTATCTATCTATCTAATATATATATAATATACATAGTATATACATATAAACATACACGTGTATATACTAAAATTACTTTATTTGATGTACAGCCGGAGGACGTGTAATTCGAATCTGGAAAAAAAATTTTATGTATATGTATGTGTGTATATGTATATATATACATATATAATTCATACGGGCTAACAAATCATCTGTCGAGGCACTGCTCCATTTTCTTTGAAGCGAGCACCGTAGCCCCAACCCCCATCCCTTTCCACAATCTCCTCAAATCTTCTTCCACTGCCTCGATGGCATGACGCCCTCTGTAACAAAGTCCTTTTCACGCAGGTGTCACTTATACGTGATATCAGTTATGTACCCGGTGAAGGAGGAATCCGCTCCGCTTTGTGTTGGTCACGGATAGCTAGCTACCACAACGCACATGCAGGCCCTCACTTCGCTGTTCTCTAACAGACACACGTGAAGGCTTTTCTGAATCTGCATGGCTTTATCCAAGTTTCAGTCCCTGCCTTGTTTCAGCTAATTTAGTGATCAACAAGGAAAAGACAATTTCTTTGACTCATTGTTTGGGATTACTGAAAAGGTAGAAAAACATCCCTCCCTTGTTTTACAGGGTCCCTTTTTCATGTTTTAGGATCTTTACTTCTGGTGAACTCCTACTTTTGTCAATTTTTTTCTGAAAACTGGCAATTTTTCCTGACAGTTTTTTTTTTCCGTTTTATCTACATATGTTCAACTTCACAAACTTTTCTGTAGGTTTTTTTATATATATCTCGAAGGCATAAGGATGGGGAAATAGGAATAAACTCATTTTTGAAATAAGTTCCGTGACTGACCTACAATATATATATATATATATATATATATATATATATATATATATATATATATATATATATATATATATATATATATATATATATATATATATATACAGTATATACTTCAGTCCATTGCACCGTTTCACTAAGCTTTGACGGTGACACATAAACAAGAATCGTATTCCAAAAGAGCCCTTGCACTGGTGAATGAACCCAGTGGCAAATTTATCGCTCGTAAAAGATCGGTTCTGACGACGTTCTGTATGGTTAAGAAAACATTTGGTGAATAGCCTCGTCAAATTCGAAATAAATCAGTTTCATTCATATATGTCGAACTATTTCGTGCACTCGTGTAATCCATTGAAAAATTGTCAAGTCCCAACAAGTCGGTCTAGCATTAACGCTTAGTACTCACTGAAAAAAACTCTCAATGACCGAGTTTCTTTTTTCCCCCCAATATTTAAAAAAAAAGCAGCAGCTATAACCTTTTCCCCGACAAATAAAGACCAATGTGTAATTTCATAACAGCCTTAACAACACTTCAGCAACAATTTTCTACATCTGTTTCATACCAAACAGACTGAAAGGATCGATAACTTTGCGTAACGATTATATAATTAATCAGTTTCTTAATTTGTTCAGAATCGATCCTACGCTTGGATCTTAGCCAAGAGACCGAGAAGCGATGAATTTCTTAATCTGACCGGTGTGTGCTACCTTTTCAGTAGGCTTATCAACATTTGATACTTTTCAGTCTTTTAACTTGTAACCGTTATAATGGTTTAGAAATCAGTTCAAGGTAGAGAGCGGTTCCAAACAATGGCAGCTAATCAGCTGTCTGAATATATAAAACTAAAAAATTTATAGAAACAAAACACGCATCCTTTGCTTTAGAGTTATGGATAAATACTTCAACTACTACCCAACAAACAGTGGATGAACTTCTCAACACAGCAAGCAGCACTTACACGCACAACGATGGTCTTGGAAAGCATGCCATTCTCTCATAAGCTCAAGATGAAATTAGAAAAAAACCTGGGGCAAAATATAAAACTTCTCTTATTCCAACTTTAAAGATGACCGTATCAGCAATTCCGACACGATGCCTGCCACAGGCCGATGGAATAATGAAACAATGAGAGAATACGGGAAACCGTAGGCACAAAGAATTCTAAATCGGTAGCAAACCTTACTCAGGATGCTGACTGGCTTCCTACACTCTCTCTCACTTCAGTCACTCTATTTTAGCCAAGTTTCTCGCCACAAATGGGGCGTCGGGGGCTTAGAGCAACGAGAGCCAGTACGTATGTCAGTTCGAGTTTCGGCAGTGTTTACATTCATCTTGTAAACACGCCACCCACCACCACCAGCAGCCCCACAACACCAAGACTCGAAGACTGAACGTCGGATTCCTTCTATTTCTACTCCACCAGTTTTATTATATACACGACAGCATAATTCAACTACTTAATTGTGCTTCCTTATTCTTAACCAACAAAACAAAAGCATATCTGATAATACTGAAAGAGAGGAGCTCCCTCGAGTTACACATTATTTGTTGTAATTATTGACAGCAATGACTGCAGATCTCACTTCGGAACTAAATGCAGTCAAACTGGGGTTGCCTCAATGACCAGTGGCATAACGTCCAGACTCATCCATACAGGATATCCAAAAACTTGTTTGGCGTTTAAGTATGTGTACTGGCTGATCTGTGATAGCTGAGATACAGTGGAGGAGACAGTTCCATAGCATGCAAGCAGTGAAAACACGAAGACGCGCGAGCAACCTTGGCAGGAATGTAATACGTAACAAATTGGGACGGAAAGAATTTTACAGCAATTCTAGGACTGAGTTGGAATTGAAGGGCGCAGGTTTCTGGTTTTAATGGGGTCGTGGTTTAGTTTGTTTACCGGAGTACAAAATGTTGTATCGTTCATGGCCACGCTGGGTGCTACTTTGTCTCATCACTGTCCTAATCCAACAAAAAAAAAGAAGGGTCGCGCAAGTTTTTTTTTAAGTGTTTTCTTTCTTCATTTTCTTCAATCACGTAACACGCCCATAAGTCGACCTATCTGGCGATAATTGTGCAGGGAGTGGAGACCATAATGGTACGCAATAGTGTGCACATGGTGTTGATATCTGTAGTTGAAAGCGTTCTGAGTATCCATGCTGACTGCTTACGACAGTTTACTTATATGATTCTGTCAATAAGAGGAGACCTTGTTAAGTTGTCAAGAGATGACGACTCCCAGATATTTTATTTGGTTCATCATAATGGGATTTCTGTCTGTGCCAAACGTCGAAATTTCGTATATTTCTTACCAAAATACTTGTGTCAAATTCATCTACATTATAGGTTGCACTGTTTCTCTCCGGCCGCGGTAGACAACATTATCGGATCATTTTGAAATTGTTCAGTTTTCTTCAGAGTCTGATATCGCTGTGATAAGTGAGCCGTTTACTTTGCGGGTGCCAATTCCACTTTCCCTGGCTTTCTTTCTGGTGTGTGTGTGTGTGTGTGTGTGTGTGTGTGTGTGTGTGTGTGTGTGTGTGTGTGTGTGTGAGAGAGAGAGAGAGAGAGAGAGAGAGAGAGAGAGAGAGAGAAATATAAATAACACGGCGGAATAATAAAAGAATCAGACAACGAATATATGTATGTATCAGTTATTACTTCTTCTTCTTCTTTTAACGTGCTTTTTTCCCATTTTTGTATGGGGTAAGCACGAGCTATGTATAAAATATGTAGTTAATCAGAATATTTTCTCAGCATACAGGCAGTTGCATTACTAATACCTAAATCAAGGGAAACAAAACCAACATTGTGCTATAGCATGTATCATTTGCAACCTCGCATCATGCTTTAGCAATAAACTCATGGAAATGGTTTGTAAATAGTTCTCTTCCTTAAAAGATCATTTCCCTTCATCTTGGAGGCTCTTTCACTGTGAGGGCATTTCAGCATTCATAAACCATTATAACTCGTAAAGTTACATCTTTTCACTTTCAAGATTTATGTATCTATTTCTCAAAAAAAAAAAAAAAAAAAAACCACCACGAAGTCAACACTTCCTTACTCCTGTCCTGACTAACACTCAAAATCACAAAACCTACTTTCAAAGCATTTTCGTAACGATCCTCTTGCTTGCATTCGTACCACTGCTCTACTGCTTGCAACAAATTTCTACGTTCATAGAAAGATGGTCTCGTGAAGGTCAGCAAATCAACGGGGTCATGGAGACTGCACAACGTTTGAAAGTGGAACTTGCGAGGGAATGACTGAAATACAACTTTTCAAGGTATCCACGAACGTAGGCGAAAATGAAGTGATCGGCGTGCATACTGAGTGAAATTAAGGAAGCAGCAGCTATTTTTGGGACAAGAGAACTAAGGACAAACGTTTGAACCTGGAAATTACTAAAACAGATAATAAAAATATGAAAATTCCACTGTATGATCGATGAAATTACTCGATCAGATAAAAGTAAGGCAATTTTACTGCTAAATTACGTCTTACACTGAGTTCCAAGCACATATACCAACACATTATGTTAAAACACATTTTTGCACACGACCTGTAAGGCTACAATAATTTATTTTTTTTAATGAAACGCAGTCAACAGCAACATGCAAATGTAACTCATTTTTCCCACAAAAGGAATACCGACATATAGTAGTCACACATCGCTGTTATCATCAGTGGCCTATCATCAAAACCGCCGGCGGAACTATCACGTAATCCCCCACCTCCACCCTATTTCAGCATTCGGCCCTTCCTTATTCAAGCATCCATTCGGCCACATCTCCCTCTTCTCTCACTGCCATTCATGTATAAGTGGTCAGCAACGATGGGCAGCGACCACAGGCAAACATAAAAACGTCCACAAGATGATGACCGTGACAGGGGAAACGCCCCAGGCCTATCATTACTGTTCGGTCGAATTGGGTGGAATTCATACGGTGGATTTCCCTCAAACATTCAACATTCCACAAGCTAATAAAACACAAGTTAAGGACATCATATTTACTGAAACCAAATCACTAAAAAACTCAGAAAAATAAATATTCCTTTTTTCTTTTACGAACAAAATTGCCAGTCTAGTAAAAAATAAAAAGAAAATTACCACTTTTTGCCTTCCCAAACAATGAAAACGGCGATAAGTCACAAATCTTCCTAACTTTCCCTACTTTAATTCAAGTTCATTCATCTCACGTGACTACACTTGAAAGCCCAAATACCAGTGCTTCATTCAAGATCCTTTAAACTAACCATGAATACTTGACAGCTGGATCTTGGTAAAATGAAATCGAGCCTTTAAATCAGTATTTCGCTAGTAACACCAGCCCTGATTTATTTCGTAGCGCTGGTCACCAACGAAGTGATGGCAACATAATTCTATTAATTCAGCTGTGTGCTTATAACACAAGGAAACTGAACATAATAGGGGACTGTGTAACACCTGCCAAGCCGCTACATCTCACAAGAATTCTGTGGATGTCGGCAAACTCTGCACTGCTCGGTTCAGTGACATTTCCTTCCATATACAGTCGAGCATTGGAACGATTCCTTTTTTCTATTCTTGCTTATTTCAAAGCTATTATGTCTGCAACCTCACACTTTTTTTTACCCTCAGGCCAGTAACTTTAGTTCTACACTTGAAAGACAATACATATATGTATCATCTACTATTACATTTTCAAGGTTTGGAGTACTGGTTTTACATATTGTAAAAATTGCACCACCTTTGCTTAAATAACAGTCACAATACTAAAGGCATGCATTTACGCTCTCATTCCTGATATACAAAAGCATTTACTTTGTTTCATGAAAATATGTGGATTAAATCTTTTGTCAGTCTATATACAATATCTACAGGTCAAATTTACCACGAAGATCAAGTCATCATGAAGAGGATGATTTTTTGTATATGAAATGTAACCTTTCCGTTATGACAGGATTTAACCGACAACAGACTTCGCTGAAACAAAAGTTATAAACAATCTGCATAAAAAGGATGCTAATTATTACATAGGGTGCATATGCTAATCGTATATTTAATATGGAGCCTGGTAAAATATCCAAATAAAATGGGAAAAAATAATAAGGCGTTAACTTAAACATCAATGCAATCCATCTCACCATAGGTAACATCCGCAAACGATGGATAAAAAATGTATGAAGGTAAACACCTACTAAACATATTCAAAATGACTCCAAATATGAATAATTCAAAGTGAGAACTACTGACTTATACGTGCACAACGTTAACTTGTTCACACACGCACATTAATACCACAATTCATAAAAAAAAAAAACTTGAATATTCGTTCCCACATTAAAAGCGAGTGCGATTAAATACTTGAGCGTGAAAATGCATATGTTCCAATCTATTTTGTCCCTTACACTTCTCGTTTTAGTTTGAGACATTTCCCAATTAAGATCAACGTCCCGAAGAAATTCGAGATCAAGAAATATGCATACCCGATGCCGTGCTCTTCCGGTTATACTTGGTTTCGGATCCCTTTTCACCTTCGGAAAACCTTTTGGATGCATGTATGATATTTAGGGCAAAAGCCCAGGCACTGGGACCAAGAAGGCCATTCAGGGCCGTAATGAAGAGAAAATAAATTTAAGGTAAATGAATTTATGAATTAATGAAGGAAATGATTAATAAATAAAATAAAGTGATGTGACCAATAAATAAAGATATGAAGTTCAATGAATGATGTGATATACTTTATACATAATAAAAAATTTAATGTCATTAAAATTCTGTGTGATGTGATGAATATATGAGGAAAAAAATTAAATATCACTAAAAAATTTTATACACTTTAAAAAGGAGATGATGGCAGAAATATCTGCTTCATCTCCCAAAATATCAGAGAGGGATTTACCCTGGAAATATCTTTCTCTTTGGTTAAAATATCTGGGGCAGACCACCAGAATGTGCTCCACTGTGAACCAATATCTCAAGAGTAGGTAGCATTAAGGAAAAATATTTGTGTGTATTATCAACTTTTGTGCATGTGTGTGTTTTTCTACTTCCAAATTCTTACATAAAATATCTAGTGAAAAGTCCACCGCCGTCTACTAACCCCGCGTGAGGCATTTCCTGAGAGGTACAGAATGGGGAGAATGAGTCATTATCGTAAAAATTCCATGAACGAAAACCTACGCTTTTGGTCAAATTTTTTCCATCTTACATGACAAAAGAAAATAATACAAAATCATCTGACGTTTTAATGGTCAGGGGCACTTGAATCATCTCTGCAGATTTGGTGTTTTCCATTTTCCAAGTTTCCTTAGATACTGATTCCACTTCCAAAAATGTTAATTCACTCATGAGAACATTAAAGGCTTCATTAGTTTCTACTCTACCAATCGATTGCTCTGCACAGCGCTGTCTTTCTTATTCTTCTGATGCTATTATTAACCCACCTATCCTTCTGACAAGTATTATAATAACAACAACAGCAACAACCATTAACATCGGCTTAACGAAAAGTTGGTATTTCATGATTTTTTCAAAACACAACAAACTTTTTAAACAGTACTAAGATTTCCAGTACAAAAATACATTCTTTGTTTAGTCTTTCCTAGAAAAGATGTGAAAATTAATCTTTTCGATCAATAATCTTATCAGTAAAACCGAGGAAAAATGAACGAAACATTTCCTGTGGCAAAAAATTTTAGAAGTATAAAAAGTAAGTTTGGGATATAGAACAAGTGACACGAAAAATAAACTTTGATGATGTCCTAGCACTAACAACCACTTTGGTTTGTAAACATAAGTGATATGAAGAGGTTTCATGACGTCACAACGGGATCTGCACAAGGACAAGACACGATCTGGACGGTTGACGTATTAACCATATTCTCGCTTGACCCTGCTGCCAAGCTCAGTAATGATTCATCAGTAAGAATCGAACACGGAATAAGCGGCCGGCCTCCAACCCATTTCTGATACAGCACAAGGGACAGGCCTTGAAATTATCACAAATGAGCCAAAAGAGGCTACCAATATAAAATCCTACATTTTATTCTGAACCACTTTTTTTCGGTATACCAAATTAAGCAATTTCTACTATAAACAGATCTGCCATTGTTCTTCATCAATCTTAGCGACATGCCATGAGATTAACCAATGAGATGTTCGTAAGCCTCTCACAGAAATTCGCAAAACGTACTAATAGTGATACTTTCAATATAATGATAGTGATATTTTCCATATCAAAAACAAACTCAATGGATACCTGTGAAACTGGGCTGGGGTGCATTAGGCTGAAATTTAAACTGAATGTGAAAATCAAGAAACAGCAGACCTCAAATGTCCGCGATATGAAAAACAGCTTTTTCAAGATATTTGTGTCAAAAAATGAGCATACCTGTCTATTAAAATGGACACTGGAGAGGAGACGCGCTAGCTCAATACTACCTGTGAACTATGCTACTATTTTCCTGACGTGGATTTACTGCATTCACTAAACTTCGATGACAAGTTTGATAATTTTCGTCTTTCCATCAAAATGACAAATAATTCGCATTTTCCCCTCTCTTGCCTGAGAAACTATTAGTACAGTAAGTCTCCGTGCAGTTCTAATAACTTTCTGTCCAGAGAGAGAGAGAGAGAGAGAGAGAGAGAGAGAGAGAGAGAGAGAGAGAGAGAGAGAGAGAGAGAGAGAGAGAGAGAGAGAGAAATTACCATAACAGAAACAGAAGCAAAAATTAAACAAATCCATATACAATATATTTCAAACGTTGGACATTATCGTATACCCGAGGATCATTAATGATATATGGATTTGGCACCATAATGCCAATCACCCTGGGATTAGTAACAAATTTTGATGCCATTCTCATTATGAGAGAGAGAGAGAGAGAGAGAGAGAGAGAGAGAGAGAGAGAGAGAGAGAGAGAGAGAGAGAGAGAGAGAGAGAAAAAAAAATTCGACAAAACCATTAGAAAATGAATAAGGGAACAAATCGAATCCCCTGTAACAAAGAACGGACATCAGGATGACAATCTAGAACCACACTGCAAGGCAGGCAGCATCCCGCGGATGACAAAACAAAAGCGCCTTTACGGAAGCTCGGTACACAGGCTGAACAGAACAGACTGGAGCAGACTGCTTGTCATTGCCTTTCATCATTTATTCAAAGTTATCACACACAGACACACACACACACACACACACACACACACACTAGATACATGGAACGATCAAATGAGCATCAGTTTCTATGATGGAAATGATATGGAGCAAACACCAATAACAACTGGGTGAAAAACGACCCTTTCCAACGGCGCAGCATCAACGACAACCATCTAAAATTTAGCACAATAATTACCTCGGATGCCATGATGCTTACATGTCAAAAAAGGCGCAGCCAGCCATGTTCACAATGGGAATTCATAGAACCTGGCTTAATCAACCAAATCATTTCTCGCGAAAGTAGCGCAATAGTGGAAGTCCGTTTACACTGATATTCTTAGAATTTTTTTCTGATAAAAAGATTACAAGTAGGGATATGGTAGAATCCACCATTCAAAACTATGATTCTACATCATTATAAAACAAACATAATAAAGAGGAATCCAAATTTCTAAGAATTTTTTTTTAAATACAGACTTCCACAAGGCAACTTTGCCTCTTCCTTCACCCCCAAATGAACAAACAATCAAATTTGGCTAGTTTTTTCCAGTAATAAAATAAATTTATGGCACCAATAAAAAAAAATTGTGAAGAGTAAGAAATCTAAGAAAATAATTTTTTATCCACATGAAAATTAAGGGTCCAGAAAAATAATATGCCAGTGGAAACAATTGTCAGAAATAAAGTACTTCTGAGTTTCGCTATACGTTTTATTTTTCATATTAATTAGAAATTTATGCTCTACAGTGTGTGTGTGTGTGTGTGTGTGTGTGTGTGTGTGTGTGTGTGTGTGTGTGTGTGTGTGTGCGCGCGCGCGCGCTTTTCAACAGCTCAAACGTGACCCAAAACAACTGCCTTATTACAAATATTTTCCAATAAGGATATAACTTGACCATCACCTGCATTACTTACTTCCAAAAGGTCCGAATTTATGAAATACCGTGATGTTAAATAGACCCAAACCGGCTCTTGACAAAATTTAGAGCATTTACCAGTTTCGAATTCGGCAGGATATCCTACTACAAACCAGCGAACGGAAACATTCTCCAAAAAGCCTGGAAGATTTCAACCAAAACTAATACTTTTACTCTTAATCAGTTAAATATCAATGGTATGTCGCCAACAAAGCAGGGATACTTGTATGACTTGTTAAATGCAACGTCGCCCAATTACTTCACATTCATGACGCTTTTCCCTTTTGCTGCGGTGATATTCCAACATCGACCTGAATTCGGAAGACCAAGTTATCAACTGCCAATAATCGACTTTCATAAGCCAACAGTGTTAAAGAGTCAATTCTCCCGACATTGTCCTCCATGACTTACGCTTGTTATACACCACATAAATCGTAGCTAAATAACAAGGATGAGAAAACTGCCACAAAACATTAGTTAACACTCATCATAAATCGTAGCTAAATAACAAAGATGAGAAAACTGCCACAAAACATTAGTTAACACTCATACCAAAGTTAAAATAATTTGTCAAGTCAACGGAAAGATACCGTTATCGGGGCACCGACAAACGACATCCGAGAGGGAGTGAGATAACACCTATTTTGACACCTTTCTACTAGATAAAACATCCTTAGCTTACTCAATGTCTTATGACGTAATTTCTACGCAGGGATTACTCGCTGATTGTGAAACACGGCAAGACAAAATATGAAATACCATTCTAACCCTTTACAAAATCAATACTCAGGATTCATTGTCCATGAAATAGTGAGCGCTGTAATAGACATTTTCTTTACAAACAGAGAGAGAGAGAGAGAGAGAGAGAGAGAGAGAGAGAGAGAGATATCCCCAAAGTTGAGTGCAAGCGATAGGAAGCTTGGCTTCCGCTTGTCTCCCACATACACCTCCGTTGTTCTTTGGCCGGGCTTACTCACAAACGGTGACGCTGAGTCATGCGTCTGCTGAATCATCACTTATCGTGCATTTTCATTCACTTACTCATTCTCTCGTACAACCTGTACGGCAGCAGTGACTCAAGTGACCTATCCAATCTACAATTCATAGGAACTGAGGTTAAATAATGAAATAACATTAATATTATTTCCAGTTAAAACTGGACCAAGATTACACAGTCGGTACCGCCGGAAACTAGAACATACCAAGTGAATGAAAAGAGCTAAAATGCAGTGCATTTCCTTTTCGTTGTCATCTAAAGGCTTTCACCATGAAAAATCCTCTTAATTATAAGTACAGAAGACAGGCTAATACACTACAATATGTCTCTTCCGTGCAAATGACCAACAGTCTCTTGTAGCAAGCAGATATCTACAGCAATCATCGATTTCAACGTTGAAAACACAAGTGGATACTTGCGCACCGACAACGTTACATTGACAGCCCCAAGAAGTTCGATCTGAATTTATATCTCTACTTAAGAATAGTGAGGACATTCTGTTATAAAAAAAATGAGGTTGTAAACACTACGTTCATTAAAGACACATTTTCAACAATCGAAACTTTTCTCAAGAATTTAAATTAACCTTTTTAATCTGGTAAAATTTCCACAGAAAAACGTGATGAAGGTTGTCAATAATATTCCTTTAGCATTTATATACACATCAAACTACTTCAGCGTAAAAATAACTGATAAATATTAACTCTGATTTCGTATCTGAACTTGTGTGCGATGGAAGGGTTAGTGTACCTTGAAGTAACAATGCAACATTTTCAAACTTTAAGTAAGCATCTTAATGGCAATCAAGTCTGTTCATGTGGATAACGTGTCTGAAAACCAGGAATAATGGAAAAACTACAAATCTTAACGTACAAGAAAAATTTACTTTTCTTATGAAAATCTGAACCACTGAGTTCTAGATTCTATATGTATATATATATATATATATATATATATATATATATATATATATATATATATATATATATATAATGTATATATATATAATGAACAGAAACATCGCTCACCATTTCATGTGTGTGTGTGTGTGTGTGTGTGTGTCAGGCTTATTTCCTTCTTCCACGGTAAGTAGTCTAATCATTTCTATCATTGTCTTATAATACAAAACATATACCGAGATATACTCTTATCCAATCTGTTAACTTTACACCATTCACTCGGAACTTTGCCTGTGAGCAAAACAAAACGTGTTTGCAAAACACAACGCGACTCATCTCACCTGTGGCATATTGCTAAATGAACTTTGACCTTACGTATGACCCTGACCTTGATCTCACTCTGTACAACGGCTTGGCTAGAGAAGTATGCACGCCAAACATCAACTCTCTACCTTGTATAAAACATCATCTCTCTATCTTGTATAGTCTTAAAATCATGGGCGAAAAAATCGAACTTCAGCGAATGAACGGACATAATGACAAACAGCCCGGCAGACAAGTCGAGTACTAGAATCCCACGGGATGCCAAACCTGGGAAATTATAATAATTATCTAAGGAAGAATCCCGGTGAATTGAATGTCTTCGGTGAAGAGGCTGCTTGCAAGTGTTTCGAAGAAAAGGCAAGGTTTCATTTCTTGTAATAAAAAAAAAGAGCAAGATAAAAACAAGGAATGCAATACTCTTTGGGTAATGTTCTTTCTAATTCCAAAGTTGGCAATTCAACTGACACATGACAATAAATCGTACACGTATTTCATCTGATGCCTTTACAAATGTCATCGATACCATTCAAAAAGCATTACGCAAAGATAAACAACCGGACACGGGGAACTACTCATCATTTGTTAAAGGGCTGTCGACAAGGAAATACAATGCTTACGACTTCAGTACTGAAGAAAGGCATAACGTTCATGCAAATATTGCGGTATACACAAAGTCACATGAAACACGAAAAACAGCAATGCTACGCCCACAATACAATAAACACTAATGTGAAGCACATTCATATAACGATTCCTCCCACCTGCCTCTTGTGACGGCTATTTAACGTATCTACAGTCTACTTAGGTTGACTAGACATCAGCAGGAGAGAGAGAGAGAGAGAGAGAGAGAGAGAGAGAGAGAGAGAGAGAGAGAGAGAGAGAGAGAGAGTATACCTTAGTTTAGCCAGACTACTGAGCTGATTAACATAGGGCTGGCCCGATGGATTACATTTATTTTACGTGGCTAAGAACCAGTTGGTTACCTAGAAAAGGGACCTACAGCTCATTATGGAATCCGAACCACATTATACCGAGAAATGAATTTCTATCACCAGAAATAAATTTCTCTAATTTTTCGTTGGCCGGTCGGATAACCGAACGCGGGCCCAGCAGAGCGCTAGCCGAGAACGATACCAATCCGTCCAATAAACTGATAGAGAGAGAGAGAGAGAGAGAGAGAGAGAGAGAGAGAGAGAGAGAGAGAGAGAGAGAGAGAGAGAGAGAGAGTTTTTGCACTCGTAGAAACAATCCGTTCCTCCCATCTGCCGAGTGTATGTGCAGGTGCGGCTGAGTTCTTTCACGCATGGGTGATAGCAACTGAGTTTATAAGGAAGTGAAATCATCCAAGATAACCTTGAATGTGTGACCAGATTGCCTAAGTTTCGCAGAACGAGCATCCAGCGCCCACTGAAATACTCCTGTGTTTTCAAGAAGAAATTTCTCTTCCTGCTGGCAACATCCGCCATAGTAAAAACAGAAGTTCCTTAATGACGCGCAATGAATAAGATATGATGAGAGTAATTTTTGCTACTGAATTCCTTGTATTTTGTGCGTTCACTGAGTAATATCACATGACATTAATTCCTCACACGAAATCCAAACTAAATGTTCCATCTTTTCAACTTTATCAGAGACCAGCGCTAACACAAACTTACCTTCAATATTTCGTTATTCAACATTAATTCCGACTTATCCCACAGGTTACGTACATGTTCAACCGAGGATAATATAAACCCGGCCTAATTATTTCAAAGTAAATATGTAAAATGTATAACTTTAACGGAAGGTAGTTTACCTGGGCTTAGAGCAAAGGCGTGAGCCTAACCCCAAAGATGATCAAGACTCGTAAATGGAGCAGTGACATCACATACTAATGAGTTTCCTCTTCCACCGTCCTTTTCTCTACTTGTTACGTGTGAATATTTTTTCTACTCGTGTATACACACACACACACACACATATATATATATATATATATATATATACATACATACATACATACATATATATATATATATATATATATATATATATATATATATATATATATATAGATAATTTAGACAAAAAAATATCTATCCCTGTGAGAGAGAGAGAGAGAGAGAGAGAGAGAGAGAGAGAGAGAGAGAGAGAGAGAGAGAGAGAGAGAGAGAGCTAACGTAACAAGGATGCTAAAAAATTCCAACAGCATTCAATCGAAAAACAAATGGGTAACAATGTGAAACAATCTGGAGAGGAACGACGACTTTCTGAGGAAAAGCAACAGGTGGAACTTTTTGACAAGTGAATATGTTCCGGACAAACGGAGGTAAATCTCACCTAAGAAAAATAAAATATTA
>NC_089758.1:3534233-3544233 GCF_040412425.1 Macrobrachium rosenbergii
AGAAAACTAAAAATATATTTTCTCTCGAAAACCACGGAAAAGAAAAATAACCTCATACCTAATGTGACATACAGGAATGTGTAAATGTATTGTGTTCATTTACTGGGAATGTATCATGAGATAGGAAGTAATTCACGGGTCTCCATATATCACAAAACAACGCCCCAAACACAACGAGAGAGAGAGAGAGAGAGAGAGAGAGAGAGAGAGAGAGAGAGAGAGAGAGAGAGAGAGAGAGAGAGAGAGAGAGAGAGACTCATATTAATCAAGATTATACACATCCTAATAAGCTTTGGTATTTTTGATGAACCGTCGGAAAACTATAGAAATGGAAAACCAAAATGGCAGTACTGGACAAATTCTAGAAGCATAAGTAAAAGGCTCTTAATATCACCAAAGCATCGAAACTAAATATGCTATTCTGTACTTCAATAGCATTCCTTTTTCATCTAAACGAACAGAACTTTTAACACTAATATCTTTCATCGTGTTCTCATTCTCTTCAAGTACCGTAGCCTATGCTATTTTTAAGTTAAATTAAAAGTTTATGAAACAACATTAATTATACTGTAGATGGACTTTTTCGTTAGTTGAAGCGAAGTACGCGGAACGCTCGAAAAAAAAAATTAAATTACAGAAAGCGACGTTTGGCTTTGAGGTGGTGGGCATTTGGGTTCCTACAGCAAGTGTCAAACATATTTTCGCCGTGGGAGTATAGTATAATCTCTAATCAACTTTGGCTTAAATGATATCCCCATAATCTCGAAGATACCTATAACCTATGATGGAATAATTAGAAAAACTTGGAAAAAAGGAAATTTTCAGCAAACACCTATAGGCACCATAACTGTGTAAAAACGGTAGAAACTGGATATTTGTGCTAAGCAGATGAACTACAAGAACTTCAAAGATCATTCATAAAAGACACTAAAACGCAAAGTTAAGACGTTCAAAACTGTTCTATTCCTACAAGTCAACATTTCAGGTACCACAATACAGACAACTTACAAAAAACGGAACTTCCTCTCCTAACGCCCACGCTGACAACCTCTCTAAACTCGAGGAAGTTAGCGAACGACGACAACGCCCAACTCTACAGTGGGCGTCGGCAACTATTGACTACTTCAAGTCTACCAGACCGTACCAGACCGTGGTCCCGGTGGATACGCAAGCACCAGACACAGGCGCTGCCTCACGTCACGCAATCCCAAGAGGGAAAATTGAAGATACGAGGGACTTCATTTCCTTAAATTCTACCAGAAACAGCTTCAGAGCACCTCTTCCACAAAACGCCACCCCACTGACGCATTCAACTTCATTTTCAAATACGCACTTATTTCTCTACGCAAATTATTAATGTGATCTATCTAATAACAAAAGGTTAGAGAGAGAGAGAGAGAGAGAGAGAGAGAGAGAGAGAGACCTTTTAAAACCTTGAAGAGCCACCTTGAGAGAGAGAGAGAGAGAGAGAGAGAGAGAGAGAGAGAGAGAGAGAGAGACTGATCACCTTTAAAAGCCACCTTGAGAGAGAGAGAGAGAGAGAGACTGATCACCTTTTAAAAAGCCACCTTGAGAGAGAGAGAGAGAGAGAGAGAGAGAGAGAGAGAGAGAGAGAGAGAGAGAGACTGATCACCTTTTAAAAAGCCACCTTGAGAGAGAGAGAGAGAGAGAGAGAGAGAGAGAGAGAGAGAGAGAGAGAGAGAGAGACTGATCACCTTTTAAAAAGCCACCTTGAGAGAGAGACTAATCACCTTTTAAAAAGCCACCTTGAGAGAGAGACTAATCACCTTTTAAAAAGCCACCTTGAGAGAGAGAGAGAGAGAGAGAGAGAGAGAGAGAGAGAGAGAGAGAGAGAGAGAGAGACTGATCACCTTTTAAAAAGCCACCTTGATCTTTAATCCGACACCCAGGTGCCGTGGCACTCCCAGTAGTGTTGACAATGAAAATCTCCAGGTGTCACTGCATGACGTCATCCTCAGTTCCGACACGCAGACAAGGGATCGGGAACCGACTCGCGGCGACAATATGGTTCGAAAAAATAGTCCCATTTTAATAACAGATGGAATAATACTTTCCCAACTCTTGTTAAATCAACTTAGGCATGGTCGCCGGAGAATAAAATTGCAGGACGGATTTAGTGTAAGAATACAAAATCAAAGTACAAACTGATTCATTTACTGCAAGAACCACAAGTAACGACGATACAGCTAACCTGAAAAAAATAAGTTAGCGCTTTTGTTGACAAGCTCGACACCAACAAAATGATCACTTACACGATTACGATGCCGCTAAATTACTAATAAGTTGTTGCATCTAGTGGTATTGAAGTACGTGGCCCATAAGATCTATGCTAAATTACAAACTGCTCTAACAATCATTTTCATTATTAATAAGCTGCCGTGTCGACCGAGACAAGAAGAAAAAACAACAAATCATCCGGTTCAACACAAGCAAGTACGTACTAACTTTCTTGCCTCTGGGGCTACACGACTTTAATTACTGTACTAGTTCTACTCCAACTCCAAGGAGATTAAACAAGTTTCGGTTTTCTCAGAAAGGACCTCGAGTTGGGGAAGAGAGACAGTTTCGTCACTTTTCTTTCAGAAGACGAGACGCCAACATTGTTACACTATTTAATCGTTAACATTTGTTATCGACAGGCAGAAGTCACTCAACACACACAGTGAGAAGAGTAACAATGAATTCTCTGTCGCTTATACAAGTATGTTTCCAACGTCCAACTGCAATTCTATCGAAGGTATTTCATCAAATTTCGAAACCTAACAAAAATACCTCGCAAGTCCCACCGTCAACAAGGCAACTCGAAGTTTCTCCTCTAGGCAGCCTTGGTTCCACACTGGGCAAAATATCGAAATGAATGGCACTGCTCCAGCGTTACAATGTATCCAACAGTATGGCAATCACGCACCTCCGACCATTACTATGATACAAAGTCCTACGATATTGCAAACTTGTCCTTTTGCTTCGCATTATAACTATATTATACGTTGTTTATACTTTTTCCCCTATAAATGTCAGCTACTACGGTGTAACCATCACAATACGACTGAAACGATGGCACATTCTCATTTACAAAACATCTTCCATCAATATTCTGAAAAATAAATACAACCACAATAATTATTTGTAAATTTTAGAACAGAGAGAGAGAGAGAGAGAGAGAGAGAGAGAGAGAGAGAGAGAGAGAGAGAGAGAGAGAGAGAGAGAGAGAGAGAGAGAAATTACAACTCAGGAATGAATGGGTTAAACGCCGTCCAAAAGAGCGCCTAATCTGTATATCCATAATATATCACAAGGAGAAAAAAATGTACGAAATCGAGTATCATGTAAATTAGCATTTGGTTTAGCTCTTACATAAAACAATAAGAGACGGATAAAGATGAAACTACTGAGCTGAAGCACGGTTTCGTAAAAGTTCGAAGGCTGAAATCAATTATAATAAAAACCTTAATGTCCGAAATATCGAAAAACATTACACCACTTTCAATGACAACCGAACTAAAACGTCAAGGAAAGAGCCGCTTCTTTTCTTGTCATTTCTACCCCCGAGATCTTTCATCTCTCCAACTTTGTCCTCCTTAACATTCACGGATATCTTCCCACAAGAGGCGAGCAGGTAACAAGTTCGGCCCAAGTATGGAAATGAACTGACAGACCACCCAAGAGAAGGTGCGGAAGGATTTTCAAAAAAGTAAAATTGGAAAACCTGGACCGTGTAAATAGTGGGACTCGCATTGGAAGAATTTCGGTGAGAAATGATTTTTTCCATTTCCATAAACGAAACTTCACTTCTACGCAGAGGGCAACCGAAAGACGCAAATCGGTTGAATTTGTAGGGTTATCTAAAACACAATAACATGAAGAAACGTCTCACGGAAGATATTTCAAATGCTTGAATGATGACCAGATTACATTTGGGACAAAATTAAATCAGAAATAGACCTCTAAGGCCACAGGAACAATGGTAGCGCGTACAAGAAAGGGAATAATATCTGTTGGGGGTAAAATGAGTTTTTAATGCATTATTCTCTTACGAACAGCCAAGATGATCCGGCGCAAGTTATGGAACAAGAGAAAAGAGATTAGCAAAGAGAAATTAAGTGACGTTGCCATAAAATAAAAGGGCGCTAAACGGAACGTGAGCTCAATAAAGAAGAGCCAAGGTTACAAGATTCCTTTTTAATTAAAAAAAAATAACCCTTTCATCATGTTACTTAAGTAAGTTCTGCCAATTCTATTAAACTCATGTACTGATTCTGCTTTATTCTCTGACTAACAAATGTTAGAACTCTAACGACTATGAGTCTCTGGAGTTTCTTGACTCGATGCTGCAAAATTGCTCCTTTTCATTTTCAACTTATTTACTTTTACGGCCGAAACACGAACACACGTTTCACGACATGACAAATGTCATTACTTCATCTTCGTGTTATCACTGCCATGCCAAGACCCAAACGCAAAGATGATGATAACTGAATATGTGAATAAAGGCAGTTGTTTACTTTTTTGTACTGGAAAGCAGGGAGAAACAAGTTTTATAACATCCGGCCGAAACTATCCAGTCTGGTGAAAGTAAACCCGACTAATCTAAATGTTAAAAAATCATGCTAAAATGATCCACCAATTCATTTAAAGTGGCAAGAATCTGCAACTAATTAAATGTCAAAAAAAATGAACAGGACTCTGCTAGTGAGGAGAAACCTTTTTCTCTCTCGAGACGAAAAGATGCCTCGTTATGACTGGCCCCCCACATCACTATTCACCACTTATCCATAATCACCCCGCCAATCACCCGAAACTGCGTGGGCTATAAGCCCTTGGGGTGGCTAACGAGGTTCCTCATGTTAATTTCTTCAAATTACCATGCTCGCAAGCAAAGGCTTCATCTTTCAAGTGTTTCTAAATCCTCTCGCTAAGGGCGGCACGGCTGAAAAAAATAACATCGTTCGCTGCTTCCATGACTTAAGATGCAGCTATTTTAAGCAAATGCATTGGCCTTCGATGCATATAGCCTAACTGTCGTATCTTGTGTATCAAATTTGTAATGTTTACTTCATTAGCCTATTTTACGAGAGAGAGAGAGAGAGAGAGAGAGAGAGAGAGAGAGAGAGAGAGAGAGAGAGAGAGAGAGAGAGAGAGAGAGAGAAATAAAATGAAAGTCCATGGCTTATATAATGAAGCACCTAAGCACCCTCCTATCTACACTGTAAAAAGTTACACACACACATACACAGACACACACAGCCACAACCACACACATATATAAATAATATATATATATATATATATATATATATATATATATATATATATATATATATATATATATATATATATATATATATATATATATAATCACATTCAAGGATTCCTCCATAAACACCCAGGGTAACACTTTCCAGTTACCGGTAATTAAAACTAACAAACTGGAAAAAAAACGACTTAACCTAAAACGTTCGAGCAACATCATCAACATCATCCTCCTTCCGTCAACAACAATCACTCCCCAGAGGACTGCATACCAAAGACCTTCATACCCGCTCAATACTAGAGCGAAAAAGGTTTAGTTGAAGGAGAGGAAAGGAGGTTAAGATCCAACTCTTGACTGAGATGAACTAACACTTGACTCTAACTACTAGGCATGGAGACCAACAAGAGGCGGGGGAGGGGGAGGGGAGGATAGAAGTTATGGAGGGGAATTGAAGGTGGGAAGGGGAAGAACACAGGAGGGAGGAGAGGTTGGAAGGGGAAAGAGGGAGAGCCAACAAGAAGTCTAAAGGGTAAAGCCTCAAAGGGCAGCAGGAAAGCCCAGAGGGCGAATGACGGGTGTATTCCGACGCAAGGTCTAAGACTTATACAGAGGGCTCAGCTCAGCCCCTCGGTTGGCTGGCAACGATGATGTTGGTAACCGTTTGGAGCGAAAGTATACAAAACCTTACATAATCTTTTTCCTTTCTCCAAGCTAGTTTAAAATACTAGGCCTTGTTCGTGTTTTGTTTCCGTATCACATGCCTGTCACTATATTAATATCAAAGATTGTTTGGATGATGATCGATGACCGTGATTCTTGGTGAAACTTACCATACACACACACACACACACACACACACTGGTAACAGGAAGTCATCATCAGCTGTATATTTTGGTTTATGGATAATGAAATATAAAACATAATATATATATATATATATATATATATATATATATATATATATATATATATATATGTATATATACACACATTATTCTTAACCCAGAATATATGCAGTTGTTCCAAATTGGGAAATACAGATAAAATCAAATCAATAGTTCCTCACTTTTTCCTAAAAAAAAAAAACACACACACACACACTCACAAGACCAACAGCGCGAAATTGACAATAAACTAACCTAAATATCGACAAAATAATTCAACTTTGAAATACTCTACAGTACTCTAGCACACTTACGAGGAGTTGGCTCAGAGATTACCTAATGTTTACCTAATGGTTCTTTCCACCCCACCACGGGGTTGGGGATTACCTCGTTGGGGCACTCCCCTGCGTGTCCTAATTAAGGTTACTGCAATCAATTCGGTGAGACCTAAGTTCAGGATTTAATATACTGTGCCAGATCTAGTTAGAGTGACGCCCTGTCATAGGGTCGCTGAAATGGCCTCAGCGTTGTATCTTCCTTCATTAGGTTGCACATCCAGGAACTTGTCTAATTCATGCTTAAAGATGTGTACAGGTTGCTTTGCAACATTTAATATAGTGTAGAGAGACAAATGCATCAGTTAAGACCGTGAGGGTAGACGATGTCTGAGAAATCTCGGCTTGGTTATGATAAAGGGCAGATTGAGGTAGACAGCTTCTGACGATCACTTTCGGGATTGTGGTAGAAATGATGGACAAAAGTTTCCGGTGGTAATAGGTCTGCTGGCAGATTTGAAAGATTCTGTGGTATAGAATTTTACAGCATTCATGCCTATGCTGGATGCTACTTGGTTTCAACGCCTTCAGTCTTAGAACATTTAGGAAAGTCGTCAAGCTAACCTTTTCTCTTTTTTATCGAAATTCATAGTACGCCCTCCGGCCTATCTAATTGGCTATATATGGGAAGGGGGATCTGAATGGGAAGCAACAGTCGATGACTGGTCTAATTAAAACCACCCGTAGCATCCACATTGACACTAAGAACTTCTTTAAAAAAGATCTTAGTATCCATACCCTTGTTGACAACAGTTTGCTACGATTCTGTCGACACTAGTAGACCACGTTAAGTCGTCGATGATGACAACGCCCAGATCTTTTACTCTGTGCTTCATCGTAAGTTTCGCCCCCCGGGTCAAGATCATGATCGAAATTTCTTGATTTCCTTCCTCAGTATGTGCTCGAATTTGGCCCTGTGAAAGGATGCTTTGATAAGTATGCCTTAGCTTAACCAGACCACTGAGCTGATTAACAGCTCTCCTAGGGCTGGCCCCAAGGATTAGACTTATTTTACGTGGCTAAGAACCAATTGGTTACCTAGCAACGGGACCTACAGCTTATTGTGTAACCCGAACCACATTATAACGAGAAATGAATTTCTATCACCAGAATCGAACGCGGGTCCAGCAGAGTGCTAGCCGAGAACGATACCAACTCGTCCAATGAGGAACTAGGATGCTTTGATATATTACGCTATCTAGTTCGATAAGGGAATCCTCGACATATGGATACGGGTGAGCTTTTGGAATGTTGTCATCCATATCGCTAATCACTGCAATAACACGACCGAGAACTGTTCCCTACTACGACCGGTCTGGATACCGATCCATTCGCTGATATTTGAAGCACTCGATATGATAGGAAATTATGAGGCCAGGTTCCTACGGTCCACCTATCCGTGTTCCTCATTGGACAGGTTGGTATCGTTCTCGGCTAGCACTCTGCTGGGCCCGCGTTCGATTCTCCGACCGGCCAATGAGGAATTAGAGAACTTTATTTCTGGTGACAGAAATTCATTTCTCGTTATAATGTGGTTCGGATTCCACAATAAGCTGCAGGTTACGTTGTTAGGTAACCAACTGGTTCTTAGCCACGTAAAATAAATCTAATCCTTCGCGCCAGCCCTAGGAGAGCTGTTAATCAGCTCAGTGGTGTGGTTAATATAAGGTATACTTAACTTTTTTCCACCTATCCGTTTTTCTTTGAGCTTATAGCACTGAGCAACGATGTCAAAACCTTGGCATAGTCAAGATACAGTGTTCATTCCACTGCTGATTCTAGGATGCCGATTATTGGCTCTGGGTGCTTACTTTTGGCACCTGAGATCTCCCCTGTACCAGGCCAAGTTGGTTATCACGGAAGAGATCGTTTTCGGTCAGATGTTCGGCAATTACTTTCCTTGTGATTTTATCAAAGCTGGGATTTTAGTGGTATAAAATGGTGTGACTTCGGAGGTAGCTTTCGCTGTCTGGCTTAGTGCTGGACAAGTAATTGTGTACTTAGCGGATTTCTGCAGTGTCATTGTTTCCTAAGTTCAGTTTTGCGTGATTTCAAAAGCATTACCCAGCAGCTATCTGGTCCGGCCTTAGAGTTATCTCGTAGAGTGTATATCTTTTTCCGTCAATTCTTCAGTATTTAACACTGTAAAAACGGAAAACCACTGCTCCTTAAGTCGAAGAATGTAGCTGAAAAGTTAAGCATATCTTAGTTTAACCAGACCACTGAGCCGATTAACAGCTCTCCTGGGACTGGCCCGAAGAATGTAGCTGAATCTTCTTATCTTGTGATTCGTGTTTGGGGCCGAAAATGCGGATGAGTAATGCTCTGACAGGCATTCACAAACGTATTCTGATGTGATGAGGGCCCCCTGTACTTTGGAACGGCCAATTCAACTCTTCGCTTCTTGATGTTTGCCCGCATACGAAAAAAACAGCTTCACTTTCATTCGTATTTTCTCTACGGCTAGGCTTTCCACGGCTTGGTTCTTCGGCTTCGAGAAAACTTAGTACATTTTGTTCCGATTTGATGTATTTCAGTTGTCATGCTAAGGGCTCGGGTTGAGTTGGTCGTGTTTACCTCAGAACTTTCCGTTTCCCGTCCCCCGTCGAAATAAGACTCGCCGATTTATCAGAATTACGTAGATTGTCCTATCTCGTAGATTCTGATATCTTGGGCATATTTTGTTTAATGCTTCCTCTGAAGTAATGATATGATATGAAGGATTTCAAAGAGAGAGAGAGAGAGAGAGAGAGAGAGAGAGAGAGAGAGAGAGAGAGAGAGAGAGAGAGAGAGATATGACCATTTCTTTTCCTATAATCTAGAACAAGCACGAGAGAGAGAGAGAGAGAGAGAGAGAGAGAGAGAGAGAGAGAGAGAGAGAGGACCATTTCTTTTCCTATGATCTAGAACAAGCACGAGAGAGAGAGAGAGAGAGAGGTTGGCGGGAGTCAGTAATTACACAATGAATCCAAACACTGAGATCACGAGACTATTTGGAGCCTCAAGCACCGATTACTGTATCAAGTATCTATCCAAACAAGAGCCAAGGATTGGTTTCTGAATTGGAATCTGGCTTTGTAATCAATACCCTAGATCATGGAATCAAATATAAACTACGCGTGCCCACACTTAAAGTTGGGTGTATTATAGCCATACAACTATGGAAAATATAAACAAAATACAGATGTACCAATGGGTGGTTTAGCCATTTACAATACTGAAGTCTGTCAGTAAGCAACAAACCAAAAAAAAGACAAGCGCCTCTCACCTACGTCCCAACACGACGTCAAAACACCGAACACTAGAACATTTAATTTGCCTGAAAGATTTTTTCATAGTCATTTCACACATACATGATGTCAAGCCATGAAAACTACCTTCACCCAAGTTTATTTAACATATGATAAGAAAAAAAAACGTACATGATGACAGGGCTTAACAGGCATAAAAACTATAAATAGCTTTCATTAAGTGAAATCTCTTGGATGAGAACATGGTGAAACCAACAT